>NC_056522.1:315306511-315352644 GCF_019175285.1 Sceloporus undulatus | reverse complement strand
CTGCGCCACCAGAGCTCCTCAGATCCAGATCATATAGTGACAAAAAAACAAGTTGTAAAAAAAACAAAACACATGTATTTTATCAAATGTTGTTGTAGGACTTGCCATTTTTCTTTTTAAGCAGTAACTTGTACTCACAATATTTAGGGTGCTAACAGCTTTGAAGAATGAGGAGCTCCTCTTTTCCACTGTTATGATGTCAGTTTCTTCATCTTGATCTCCGGGCTGACATGATGGTTGCAAAGATGAGCGGAAAAGGAAGAGGAGCAGAGAATCTGGAGGGTATTGGGGTAAAATGAAAGCAGAGGATGCTTTTGGGCAGCTCCCCCCCCCCCCCACTCAAAACCGTGGCTTGAAGCCTCCACATTCACCGTCTTTACTTGCAGACAGATGACTCTTAGATCTTAATATCCTACTGCTCTTAACCCCTTTACTATCATCTTTAATGAGAAGTGGCTACAGTTCATTACTCTGAGCCATAAGTATCAATTAGAAAATGATTTTGTTTAAAACTATTATGTCTAGGAATGAAATTGAAATTTGAAATAGTATCAGGTCAGGTTTTGTTTTGGTTCTGTCATCATCTTGCTCTGATACTGGGCAAATCATTTTGCCATATGTGCCTCTGTTTTTCCATCTGTACCAACAGCTACCTCATACAACAGGAGTGTAGATTTACTGAGCAAGTTGTAATTATTACTATACCATCAAAAGAAGTGGATTATACTTCTTTGTCTTTAAACATTTCTTAAATATAATTTTTATGTTCATGCTGAGAAAGCACTCCTTGTGGTGTTTTTTTAAGACTAATCTTACTTATGCTTCTTTATTTTCTATAGACCTAGTCAGATGAGCAAATTTTATTTCCTTGAATATGTGTAGATTCTGGCTAAATGGCTTTCTCCCACAAGATCAAGCCCTGATGTTTAGCCTGCTTCACACTGAATTTCTGTATTGCTACAGTAACAAGCATGTAAATAGCTCAGTGAAAGTAAGCTTTTCAGTCCTCCCAGGACTTTTTGTGAAAAGAAACACATGCTATCTTGATAATTCACATGTTTGCAGGAGTTATAGGCATGTACACAAAAAAGAGTGAATATGTTTAAATGCCAGTGACTAAAAATGCATACGGTTGAAAAAATATACATGAACATGCTTTACTAAATGCAGAGAAAATGGTCCCGTGCCAGGAGAAAAGTGGGCAATAAATCAAACAAACAAACATTAGGTAAAATGTGTAAAAAATGTGCATAAGAGGAAAATATGTTTTTTAAATGAGTGCAAATATCAATATGGGAGTTTAAAATAATGTTGTACAACCTGATACGAAACAAAGATAGGAGGAAAATGCAGGCTGGATTCAGAAATATATAATGAAGTTGACTCTGAGAGATTTTCGCATCCCTAGTTTAGGTCAGCTATTTCAAAACCTGCTATTGGTGATTTGGAGCTAACAACTTACCTTCACATAGATGGCCTTCACTTGATTTACTTTCTAAATAGAAGTAATGGTGTTCTTGGACCTAATGATTAAGGATGATACTGAATGTTTAGAAGCAAACCCTAATTTTAGCCAGTAGCATAGCTAAAATATGGCCACAATTACGGTTCAAATGCCAGAACAGACCCCATGCCCCAGACAGTGAGACTATCAAATTGCTAAGAATCATTGTCCTTTGTACATCGGTTGGAGAGAGGAGCAGAAGTTCATTTTGCCACATGAGAGCTTGCATTTTACATACAATATAAGAACTCCTAATTGTCTTTTATAAGACAAGACAAACTAACAGAAGATCCTATTCATTGTGAATTGAAAAGAAGAACTCTTCTCTATTTAAATATTAATCATTTAAAATTAGTATTTGCTCAAAATTGTATCCAGTAATGTTTGAGGTATCCCTCAGTTTAAGTGTATGCATGATATATAGAATCACATAGGATGAAGATTGTGAAAGTTTGTTCCAAAATACTCTGTTTCCTTTCATTCTGTACCTTGTATGGTTTCCCTGTGTTTATCCTCCGTTTTGTTTTATGTAGTGTTTTTCTTCTAAGGATCTACAGATCTGATTGACATCTGTAATTCAGTTTGTGTATGCTCTTTTTCCCCCCCAGTAACAGATATGATGCTGTCTACTAGCTGTTTTCCAGAACAGAGGCTCCATCTTTGTGTATTCTCTGAGTGGGTTATCTGCACAATCACATAACCTGCCCATTTTTCCTGCTGCAGGTGCTTTATGGGGGGCAGAAGTTTTTCGAAAAATCTCTCCTCAAGCCATGCTCAGAAAGGCAAAGTCCCTTTCAAAGAAGGGGCAGGAGTGCCAAGTTGCTCACTCAAGGGTGGGAATTGTGTGGCTCTCTAGATGTTGTTGAACTGCAACTCCCACCAGCCCTTGCCATCATAGCAAGTGGTGAGGAATTCTGGGAGATGTCATGCAACCCTGTTTGTTAGGGCTGTGTAATTACCCCCCTGTGCTAACCAAAGATTTAGAGAGTTCTGAAGATTGCTAGGGATAGCTGAAGGCACTGTAAGTGAGATTATGCACTGATGACAAGTAAATAACCTGTGTTTCTATTAGTACCCCCTTTAAGGGGGTAATAATACACATCTGCAGTAAGTAGTCCCAATTAAGTTTTAGTCTTGTTAAATCACTTATTTTGAATCCAGGGTTGCCAGCACTTGCAGTAGTTTAAGACTAAATTCTGACTGCTACTTGTATAATTGGATTCCCTGGATCATTCTCCTCCTCTTCCTCCTCCTTCTACTCCTCAGTGGGTCAGATTTATCTTGCAGAAAGACTGTAGTCATGTGAAAGACTTCCACACAATTGACTTATTTCATATATTAGTCCCTGTGGTCTTGCATGCTCAAGTGTAGACTGTTTTAATTTCTGATTGATGTTTGCTTAGGTGCGGCATAACAAATGTTTTTTAAAGCACCTTAGAGTGTGTGTTTGATTCTTAGTACTGTATTGGCTGATTGAGTCTCTCAGGCTGAAACCACCTGGGGCTTCTTGCCCAGATTACTGTGTTCACAAAAAATATTGGTATGGGGCTGTAGCACTGAAAGGGTAATTTTTTGTCCCAAATACATGTTACAGTTCTCGTCTATTGGGGTACTGTGTGTTCTTTGTTTTGTGACAGTGGTTAAGTGGATATTAAAAACTGCCTTTTAACTCAGCAGTAAGTCAGCAATGGTGGGTAACATGGTGGATTCCCCCCCCCTGAAAAAAAGCTTTATTTGACAGTAGCTTGTTGCCTCTTTAAGCCATTTGAGGCTTAAAATCATTTTAAATGATATCAGTGACTGGTTTGTTTCACTGTAGCTAACAAATAAACAAGTCACACTTTTGTATAACCTGCTGTCTCTGTTCATTATCAATATGTTATGTACTGTATGTATATCTTTGATACATTTTTAATTTATGCTAGAGAACAATATTTAAATAAACAGAACTAATTGAGGTTGGTAGGAGATCTTTTTGCTTTTTCTTTGTTTGTTTTTTCTGGATGTATTGGAGGAAAAATGTAAACCAAGGATGCCAAGCAGGCTTGGTTCAATGGCTTAAATTATTATTGTATTACAGTGTAATGCTATTCTAGGCCTTGTCTCAACATTAGAACACACAAACTTGAATAAAACTGCTATAAAGAATAATTTGAATACTGCTATCTTCATTTTGTCTTTGCAGATGTTTTCCTAGAAATTGTGCTAATTTCATTCTCTGCTGTTACATGTGTTGTAAATTTTTGATCATTTTTTTCCCTTGTATCCTACCTAGTTTTTCTGGTGTAGACAATCTCTGCCAAAGAGCCACCTTTCAATATTTAGTTGGATATCATTCCCAGCTCTGATCCTCAGCATGCTGGGCTATTATATTTTATATATGCATGTAAAAGTCTAAAATTTTAGTCAAAAAAATGACCCAAAAAACCTGAATGAGCACAAATAGTTTTGACCGCTGGAATTTTGTAAGTTCTTTGGCAACATTTCCAGTTCCTCGTCATCCTCTGCATCCTTTGCTACATACCCCTAAAGTTTTACCTTCCACTTATCCATAGGTCATATCAAAATCCATAATTTTGACTTCAAAACCTGCTCTCAACTTATGCATGAGGTTGAGAGGTTCTACTCGAGTATATAAGGTATATCAATACTGTTCAAATGATTTGAAATTAGATTTCCAGGTTTTGGAATGCATATATATATATATTATATATATATCCTGAACTTTTGAACAACCCTTTTGCTATATGCTGGTCTGTGCATGCTTATTGGGAAGTAAGTCCTATTGAACCAAATAGGACTTGTTTCCAAGTAAATATCCATAGTATATATTCATATATACTTCACTTCCCCCTCAAAATATATCATAGGGCAAATGATTGCTTCTCTGAGCTGGAAAGGAAACAGCTATTGATTGTAACTTATACAGTTGGCCCTCTGTATCTACAGATTCTTTATCCATGAATTCAAACATCCACAGCTTGAAAATATTATGTGTGTGTATACACACACACCACACTTATTCCAAAAGGCAAATCTTGATTTTGCCATTTTATATAAGGGATATCATTTCATTATACTATCATACTGTATATAATAAGACTTGAGTATTCATGGATTCAAATGTATGTAAGATATATCTTGGCATCTAACATTTTAAAATCTGTTCAAAGTTCACAGTAGCCAGCAGATGGTGCTCAGTACAATACAGAGACAATCTTAATGCCCCAGTATAAAGTAAGCTGAACAAAGCTCAGGGGTTTTTTTTATTATAAAAAACACACAACCTGGTAGCTTTCTATGTATAATCTGATTAAGCAGGGAAGCTTATACTTCATCCGATACAGCTCATACTAATAAGAGCATTGATCCCCCATAGTTTCTACTGAAAGTTTGACAGATTTAAGCCTATTTAGAGATGGTGTAAAGAGGAAAAGCTTATCTACCAAGGCAGTCACTGCCTTGAAAAGAAACATAATTGACTAGCAGAAGAAAGCTTTTGTGTAGAGATGCCATCTGAGCAGGTGTACAGTTACATGTTTAGGTCTTGACAGTTTTAATGAACACTACTGGAATCAACATATGAATTATGAATGTAACTTAATATTTGCAAACTTCCCTATGGTCTCTGTGACTCACACAAATAGGTTATCCTGCACCTGTGCAGTGCCTCTTTCAAACTATATACACTCATTGCAAGACCTTTTGTACACTGTTATTGAGTCAAACCAAAGAAGACAAGAATTTACTGAAAAGAATTCTCCATTTTCTCTTGAAGATGTTATGCTACAGGGCAGAGCACTGTAAAATGTAAGACATAGGGGCTTCCACATGAATTGTGTGTTTGAAGATTTCCAGCTGTCTGTAAATTATATAATAATGATAACAATTATTATTATTATTATTATTATTATTATTATTATTATTATTATTATTGTCATGAACAGAAATGCATACTTTTATGTTATAAAAGTTTGGACCTAAATCTAATGGCTTTATGTCCAACAAGAGATTAGCCACTGAATCAATGGGAACTTGGTAAATCAACACTTCTGTTAGTTCTGTTGACTCCATGGGTCTACTTTAGTTGGATATCCTAAAGACACCAGATCCTGTTTGATCTTGGAAGCAAAGCAGGGTCAGCACTGATTAGTCCTTGGATGGAGATACAAGGTTCTGTAGGCTATATTTCAGAGGAAGGCTATGATAAAACCACCTCTTAGAATTTCTTGCCTAAGAAAACCTTGTGAAATTCATAGTTGCCATAAGGCAACAGGAGACATGAGGGCATACACGCACACATGCATGAGTACCAGCAAAACCCTGGAGACACTCTTTTCCTGGAAGATGCACACCAGCAGCTACTGTTTTACTTTTTTAAAAAAAGAACAAAAATCTGATTAATGTGGGTACAGTTTTATATCTCAGTTGACTATTGCAGTTCTTAATTGTGTGTTTTAAATCAAAAGATAAAGGAGGAATTACAGGAAATGAGTCAACAAATGTTTTTGACTGCTAGTCCAAGCTAGAGTAAAATCACTGAATCCACTGTTGATTGTTAAGTAAATTCTTTTGTAAATCCCACTGGTTCAATGGGCCTGCTCTATTTGGGGCTAGCAGTTGAATATTGGCTTTCACTTTTAAAGTGTTGCAGGAATGCTGTGCTTTTTTGTATGGCTGTAAACTTCCTTCTTCCCTCTGTTTTTCCTGATAATATGCTTCATTTAGCTTTGAGATCCTATAATAACCACATAAACATTACAGTCAGCTCACCGCATTTGTGGCTTTGACTTTTGCCAGGAGGAGCGGCAAGAGGACTCTGTTTGGCCGCCGTAGTGGTGCTTTTGGAGGGGAAGGAGGCTGGTGGCAGCGGTCTCCTTTAAGCCAGTCCATCGGCTCCCTTTATAAGGCACCCCCGCCCCACTCCACCGGGCCAAGGAGGAGCGGCAAGAGGACTCTGTTTGGCCGCCGTAGCGGTGCTTTTGGAGGGGAAAGAGATTGTAGGAGATTGTAGGACATGGGGTGCTCTTGGTTTGGTGAGGGTGAGGGAGAGGGAGAGGGAGGTGCGGCTGTGTTAAGTGGGGCCCCCATTGGAGTAGTGTGGGGCAGGGGGAGATATAGCGGTAGGAGAGTGGAGTCATATCGTAAGGGAAGGCGGGATCGATGCGTAATATCTATCTCACCTTCCTTCCACTCTTCTAGCCAAAGAGGTCTGAGGGTCAGTCCAACCACACCACAAACCTTGTCTCTGCTCCTGTGCAATGCCAGGTCTGTTAGGAACAAGAACCACATATTATACGATCTCGTCGAGGATAAGAACTGTGACCTGGCTTGCATCACTGAGACCTGGCTTGGGCCTGAAAGTGAAGCGGTGTGGGCACAGGCCCTTCCTGCCGGGTACTCAGTGAAGGATCAGATCAGGGCAAGGGGGGGGGGGGGGGGGAGTTGCCTTGATTTATAAGAACACTCTTTCCCTCACCAGGAACCATGTGCGTCAAGACAGACTATATCGAGTGCATATACCTGACCCTTAAGGCCAGGGACAGGTTAGGGATTCTGTTGGTCTACAGGCCACCCTGTGCGCTAACAGACTCCCTAGCCGAGCTGACACAGCTGGTCTCGGAGCTGGTGCTGGAGTCCCCCAGGCTTCTTGTCCTGGGGGACCTCAACATCCCCTTCGGGGCCAGTCATGTTCCAACTGGTGTGGCTTGGGAATTCATGGCTACCATGACTGCCATGGGCCTGTCCCAACTGGTCACTGGGCCTACGCATTCTGCCGGTAATGCACTCGATGTTGTCTTTTGTACGGACATGGAGTCTCCGTGGGCAGAGGTAACTAGTATCTCTGCCCTGTCATGGACGGATCATTTCTTGGTTGAGGTTAGTATCAAGGCTACTACCCAGATCGCCCCCAGGGGTGGCGGACCTATTAGAATGGTCCACCCTCGAAGGTTGATGGAACCCAAAAGGTTCCAGGAAGCCCTAGAGGGCAATTTGGTTGGATTTGACGGCTATTCTGTTGATGCCCTGACTAACACCTGGGATACTGATCTCTCCAGGGCTATACACAGTATCGCTCCCAAGTATTCTTTCCGGCCTGCTTCCAATAAAAAGCCCTGGTATACGGAAGATCTCAGGGCAAGGAAGCGGGCTGTGCAACGACTAGAGCGCAAATGGCGGACACATCAGGACTTAGCCGACAAGACACTCCTAGAGTCTCTTTTGAAGGCCTACGGAGTGGCAATAGGTGCAGCTAAGAATTCGTTCTATGCTGCACGTATTGCGTCTGCGGAGTCGCGTCCAGCAGAGCTGTTCAGGGTTGTGAGAGAGCTCACTCAATTGGCTCCCCCCCGAACCCATTATTGGAGCCATCTAAAGCCTGCTGTGACGAGTTTAACAACTTCTTCGCGGATAAAATCTCTCGGCTAAGAGCTGATCTTGACGCTGTTATTGGTTCAGAATTGAGAATAGAGGTGTCCAGAGCTTCCGTGTACTCAGTTGTACTGGATCAGTTTGAGTCTGTAAGTACCGAGGATGTGGACAGGATCCTCGGTAGCGTTAGGAAGACGACATGCTCTCTCGATCCCTCTCCTTCATGGTTGGCAGTTCAAGGGGGAACGGCGACAACAGAAATGTTGCGCCGTATTGTCAATTAATCTTTCAGGGAGGGCTGTTTTCCATCTAATCTTAAAATGGCCATCGTAAAACCTTTATTAAAAAAGCCCTCCCTTGACCCCCTAATTCGAAACAATTATCAGCCTGTGCCACTGCTGCCATTTTTAGGGAAGGTGATCGAGAGGGCAGTTGCCTCCCAGCTACAGAGGGTCTTGGAGGATATGGATTATCTGGACCCATTTCAAACCGGCTTCCGGGCAGGCTATGGGGTTGAGACTGCCATGGTTGCCTTAGTCAATGATCTCCGTCTGGGCATGGACAGGGGTAGCGTGTCCCTGTTAGTGCTCTTGGACATCTCTGTGGCCTTCGATACCATCGACCATGGTATCCTTCTGGATCGCCTGGGGGAGTTGGGTATCGGGGGCACTGCTCTGCAGTGGTTCCAGTCCTACCTCTCAGGTAGATTCCAAATGGTGGAGCTGGGGGACTGTCGCTCTGATAAGAGGGCCCTTACATCTGGGGTCCCTCAGGGAGCGATCTTGTCCCCTATGCTATTCAACATTAACATGAAGCCGCTGGGAGAGATCATCCGGAGACACGGGGCGCGGTGTTATCAGTACGCTGATGACACGCAAATAGTCTTCTCTGTGTCTCCGACTGATGCAGTGACTAGGGATGGCATCTCTCCGCTCAATGCCTGTCTGGAGTCGGTAATGGGCTGGATGAGGGAAAACAGACTCAGCCTGAATCCAGAGAAAACGGAAGTGCTTGTGATAGGCTCCCCCGGTCCCGGGAAGGAGATTTGTCCACCTGTCCTGAACGGGGTCACGCTCCCTGTGAAGGACACAGTTCGCAGCTTGGGGGTGCTTCTTGACTTGTCGCTTCACCTGACTCTTCAGGTGGATGCGACAGTCAGAGGTGCCTGCTATCAGCTTCGGCTGATACGCCAGTTGCGACCCTACCTGGACCGGGGGGACCTTGAAACAGTGGTACACGCACTGGTAACCTCTCGACTTGATTTCTGTAATGCGCTCTACATGGGGCAACCCTTGTACCAAACCCGGAAGCTACAGCTGGTTCAGAATATGGCAGCCAGGCTGGTCACTGGCAGTTCCAGGGCCAGCCATATAACACCTATTTTGAAAGATCTGCATTGGCTGCCTATTCGCTTCCGGGTGCAATACAAGGCGTTGGTTGTTACCTATAAAGCCCTAAATGGCTTGGGCCCAGAGTACTTGGACTACCGCCTCTCCCCATATAATCTGCCCCGCACTCTCAGGTCAGGTGAGAGAAAACTTTTGAGAGTTCCGAAGATGAGATATGTGGCGACTGCGCAGAGGACTTTTTCGGTTGCTGCCCCGCAGTCTTGGAACTCTCTCTCTGATGAGCTCCGCTCAGCCCCCTCCCTCGAGTCTTTTAAGAAAAATCTTAAGACTCACCTGTTTTGCCAAGCCTTCCTCCACATGCCCTGATTGTCATTCTCTCCTGCACACTGTGTTCACATTGGGCGATTGCTTTGGATTGTATTTGGATTGTATTTGGATTGTTTTATTGTTTTTAATTGGTTTTAATTATTGGAATGAATGGTGGATTTTAATGTTGTTTTTGTATTGTTTTAACATGGGGGGATTATTGTGTTGTATTTTGTATTTTTGTATTTCATCACATGTTGTAAACCGCCATGATCGTAGGAACGGCAGTATAGAAATAAAGTTTCATTCATTCATTCATTTTGCGGATTTATTATTTGTGGTTTTGATTAATACGTTCTCTCTAGGAATCTAAATCCTCCAGTGCAATTCTGCTGGACGTTGACCATAGAGTTGTGGTGGAGAACCTAGAAGTTCCTAGAGAAACACTTCTCTAGGCATTTTTAGGTCAAAGAAGGGGTCATTCTGGTCTCCTTTTGGACCGGGAGTTCCAGAGCCTAGGGTCAGCCATGGAAAAGGCCAACTCTCTTGTCACCACCAACCATGCTTGTGATGGTGGTGGGATGGAGAGAAGAGCCTCCCCTGCAGATCTCAGAGCCCGGGCCGGCTTTATAGGTCATCACCAGCACTTTGAATTGTTCCCAGAAACAAACTGGCAGCCAGTGGAGCTGTTTCAACAGGGGCTGTTGTATGCCCTCTGTAACCTGCCCCTGGCAGCAACTCTTTGAACCAGCTGAATTTTCTGAACATTCTTCAAAGGTAGCCACATATAGAGCCCATTACAGTAGTCCAAAAGGGATGTAACCAAGGCATGTACCACCATGGCCAGATCCAGTGTCTCAGGGAACGGGTGCAGCTGGTGCACAAGTTTTAAATGTGCAAAAGCATTCCTGGTCACAGCAGAGACATGGGCTTCCAGGTTCAAAGCTGAATCCAAGAGTACCCCCAAACTGCGAACTTGTGTCTTCAGGGGGAGTGTGACCCCATCTAACACAGGCTGGATCCTTATTCCCTGATCTGCCTTCTGACTGACCAGAAGCACCTTTGTCTTGTCTGGATTAAGTTTCAATTTGTTTGCCCTCATCTAGTCCATTACTGAAGACAGATACTTGTTTAGGACCAGGACAGCCTCCTTGGATTGAGGTGAAAAGGAGTAGTAGAGTTGAGTGTCATCAGCATATTGGTGACACCACACCCCAAAACTCTGGATGACCTCTCCCAGCAGCTTCATATGTTAAATGTATATGTTAAATAGCATAGGGGACAGCACAGAACCTTGAGGAACTTCACAGGTCAGTGGCCACAGGGTTGAGCAGAAGTCCCCCAGCACCACCTTCTGAGTTTGCCCTTCCAGGAAGGAACGGAGCTGCTGTAAAACAGTACCTCTGGCCTGTTTAATAAGCCAAGAAGGACAAGGGTCCAAGACACATGTGGTGGCTTTTACCTCTCCCAGGATCCTATCCACATCATCAGGCTGCACAAGTTGAAAAGTATCCATTAACACTGGACAGAAAGGAGACAAGGTTACATCCACTGGCACTGTATCAACTACAGCCTCCAAATCAGAGCGGATCTGAGCAACTTTATCTGCAAAGTGCAATGCAAATTCTTCACAGTGTGCCACTGGATGGTCTGTATTTTCTATTTGAGGGTGAGTGTGTAAAGAGACCCCTGACTACTCAGAATAGCTCTGCTGGATGGCTTTCTGCAGATGCAATGCTGGCAGCAAAAAATAATGTCTTTGCTGCCCGCACTGCCACAGAGTAGACCTTCAAATAGGCTCTAGTCTGTGTTCAGTCAGATTCACTCTGAGTCAACTTTGAGATATTGACCACAGAGTTGCTTTGGAGAACCTGGAGATTTCTAGAGAGCTCTTCTCTCAGGTAAAAAGAATAGTGTTGTTGTTTTTTTAATTTGTGTTTTCCCCACATTTACGGGAGTTTTTCACCCCAACCCCAGTGAATGTGGTGGGCCTACTGTAATTACAGAAAAGTATACAAATTGCATACTCTTTTCTTAGTCCAGTAGCAGCTTAAAGCATAGATGTCAAATCCAATCAGTATCTCCTTCAAGGAGAGGCGGACTCCTGAGGATCAATGACCTGGGAACTGCTGTAGGGGACAGATGCCATTTTAGATGGTGTGACGTTGGCTTGTGAAGGAGATCAGAGACATTCCTCATATTAAATTTAGATTATTTTTTAACAACTTGCTGTGAAGGGCAGAAGAAATAAGCGTGGTTGAATAGATCTTAACAGCTAGATTAAAAGAAATAACATTTTATTGGAAGGGAAGTTAAACAGTCTTGCAAACTAATTTTATAAATACTGTGATGAAAGAGAATGGATGCCCTCAAAATATCAATAAAATAAATCAAGGGGAAAAAGAAACTCATATAGCTATCAAAATCTTGTTGGACTCCAAGTACTAGCAGCCTAATCCAATGGTGAGTAATGCTGGGAGTTGCAGTTCAACAACATCTCAAGGGTTGACATGGTTCATATCCCTGCTCTAAGCCCTTACTTTAAAAGGGAAGATGAGTTACTGTCTAATAGGGTTTTTAGGCTTGCTTTGTTAAATCTCCAACAGTACTTCCCATTGTTATGAGGAGAGACATCGATAAATCCACTTGCTCAGAGTAGGTAGAGAGAAACTGGCATTAGGACATGCATCCTTTAAGGTTAAATCCCTATGCTACCATACTCAGCATGTCATAAACTTCTGTGATGCTTTTGAGAGAGGAAGAAGACACCAACTTCCTAACTGAGATGTCACTGCTGGAATGAGATTCTTGATATGATAGAGTGAATGCAAATCATGATACTCATCATGTGAGTTCGTAGTGGGGCATGAAAGGGTGGAAAACAATCATACATATTTTTCTTTGCCTTGAGGAAAAGACTTAATCTATGCCCTATTACACAAGGCCAAGCAGATCTTTCAAACTGTATTATGGGATGCATCTTTGCAGCCATATATTATCTTGAATATATAAAGGTGATATGCTCATGTCAAACTTGTGCGCCAGCTGTGCCCGTTCTTTGAGATGTCAGATCTGGGTATGGTGACACGTGCCTTGATCACATCCTGTTTGGACTACTGCAATGCACTCTATGTGGGACTACTTTTGGAAACTGTTCAGAAATTTCAGCAAGCTCAAAACACCACAGCCAGAATGCTGACCAGGGCTAGTTACAGGGAGCATTTAACTCCCTTGTTAAAACAGCTCCACTGGCTACCTGTTCATTTCCGGGCACAATTCCAAGTGCTAGTCATGACCTATAAAGCCCTACACAGCTTGGATCCAGACAATTGGAGAGACTGTATCTCCCCCTATGAACCTGCAAGAGACTAAGGTATGCAGGTGAAAGCTTTCTCACAGTCCTGCCAAGCCAAGATCACAGGCTCACTTGGTGAGGACACAAGAGAGAGCCTTCTCGGTGGCTGCTCCCACCCTCTGGAATGCCCTCCCTCCGGAGGCTAAGCTGGCCTCATCTCTGCTGGCATTTCGCCTGTTAGCAAAAACATTTTTATGCTGGCAGGCTTTCTGTATACAGTATAATGCAAAGCAGGCTGGTTTTATGGAGCAGGTGGGTTTTTCATTTGTTTTTAACTTGGGTATACAGTATTTTATGTGATTTTATATTGGATATAGGTGTTTTAATTGTTTTGAATTTTATTGCAACTTTAAAGGTTTTATCTGTGAGCTGCATTAGGTTCCACCGGGGAAAGACGGGATATAAATGAAATAATAAATAAATAAAGGCTTGTCTCTTTCCCCCTCCCCCCATCTTGACGCTCTAAAGAAAATATGAAATCTAACCTCATCTCTTTTTTCTTTTACTGGTTGAGGGGCAAGATGGCTGCAGACTATCTTTCTAATCCTGCTGTTTCTTCAACCAAATAGAATTAATCTTTTCATTTATACAGACCAAATGGGGAGAGACACTGGTTTTTGTAGATATACTGTTGCAAGACAGGTTTATTTTGATTGCCAACTTTGAGGCCTGGGAATATAACTATGGAGTGCATCTAGCATATAACATTTTATGGCTGTCGTGTGTTTCCAGGTCGTTTTTTACTTATGATGACCCTAAAGCAAACCTATCATAGGGTTTTCTTGGCAAGCTTCTTCAGAGGGGGGTTGCCATTGCCATCCTCTGAGGCTAGAAGAATGTGACTTGCCCAAGTTCACCCTGTGGGTTTTTATGCTTGAGCAGGGAATTAAACCCTGATCTTCAGAGTTGTAGTCCAATGCTCAAACAACTACACTATGCTGGCTCTCAGTATAATGTATAATCACATTTTAATAGGTATTTTACTTGGCACTAGCCTGTTTCTTTGTTCACCATAACACACACACAGAAATTGTAATATACATAGCTTTCTGCACTGTATCTTATACTCTTACATAGAGTATAAGATATAGTGCAGAAAGCTCTGTGTATTAGATTTTGTATGTGTGTGTTATAGTGAACAAACAAGCAGGCTAATGCCAAGTAGAACACCTACTCAAATGTGAACAAAGAGAGAACGCCTGCGTTTCTATCAACATTTAGATACAATCAATTCTGACCCTCCTAGCAGCTAATAACCCTCCTGTAAGCTATAGTTGATGCATTCTGATGGAAGCAGGCCAAAAGCCAAGATCTAGCTCTTCCCTGGTTTGTTTGTATTATCTCCAAAAATCTGATGTGGGGAGAGGTTTGGTAATATCATGAGGTACTGTAAGTGCCTTTGGCTTAATTGAATCAGATAGGATAGTTGATAAACTGGGTGGAGTTTAGTTGTTCGTTGTTGTGTGCCTTCCAAGTTGTTTCTGACTTAGGGTGATCCTATTGTGGGTTTTTCTTGGCAAGACTGGTCCTCAGGGGGTTTGCCATTGCCTTCCCCTGAGGCTGAGAGTGTGTGACTTGCCCAAGGTCACCCAGTGGGTTTCATGGCTGAGCAGGGAACTGAACCCTGGTCTCCAGAGTCAGAGTTCAAGGCTCAAACTGTTGGAGGAAAATGTACAACCATGCATATTGAAGTGCCTCATACAGTATCCTGTTGTGCATAGTATTATAATGTCCATTGTGCATGGGAGCCATGGGCTGCTGGCTCAGCTTGTGAAATGGTCCCAAAAAATTAGCTGCATCTCTGCTCTCCTTCTGAGAATATGGGCATTGCGCTGTTGCAATTCACCTTTACAAGCTTGTAAGTCCATTTGTGGTTATGTAAATACCTAGCAGGATGCCAGCCATCATATTTATATTAAGTTCAAAACAAATTTGGTGGGATTTCATCCTCTCAAAGGGGTAAGCAAAGGGTGGTCCTGGAGGTCACACATAGCCCCGAATGATGTTTTTATGGCCTTCAGTCTTTCCAGACACCCTGGCCTATACTTTTTCTACCCCCTCCTTAGCAGTAATACTAAAGATAGGAAGCATGATAGATGGAGCATTGTGATTTATCCAAAGTTCAACTGTGAAGTAAATATGGATTTCTAGCTGCTTTTCCCCTTTGAATAAACAATTGGCCCTCATCTAAATTTTCCCCTGTGCTAAAAGCTGACTCCTGTGGATCCAGAAGATAACACATATGTTCTTGTTGCCATCCTATAATGCACACCCTTGTTCCTCCCCCAAAATTGGAGTCCCAAGCTAAAAACAAAAAGGCAATGTAAAAACCTTCCTTTGTTTCTTCAGTGCTGCTAAAAACATGGGCTGAGATTCTAGATCAGCTACTTAGATACATAACTATTTTAGTTATGTATGGAAGTAGCATCTTCCAGCCCACCCTCCCCACTCCTAACCTCCCACACAGCAGTCACTGCAAGCAACAAGGTTCTGTCTTCCTGTCAATTGGGTGCAGCAGACTGATGCTTCTCCCATAAGTGATCACCGATGCAAAGAGTAATTGTGACAGAGATTCTGCTTCTGACTGTCACACCTGAGATCACATGTAGGAGGGGGTTGGAAACATCAGTCTGCTGCATCTGAATCAACAGGAGAAAATAATCTCATTATTTGCAGTGGGTGCTGCCTAGTAAATCAGGACTGGGGAACATTTAGGATCTCTTAAATAATCCCAACACTTTTGAATATCTAGACTACAAATCAGTCACAAATGCATAACAGATTATAACAGGGAACTCCAACCATGATCTTTCTGCATCATGTTTTGTTGTTGTTGTTGTCGTCGTCGTTGTTTCTTACCTGCTTCTCCCCATGGATTGAAACAGGCATTTTAAGCCTATCTATGTTCTTGTGTATGAACCAGCATGGTGTAGTGGTTTGTTTTGGATTAGGATTCTGGGAAACCATCCTTATTCAGCCATCGAAACCCAGTGGGTAACCTTGGGCAGTGACACTCTCTTATTCTCAGAGGAAAGCGTTGGCAAACCCCCACTGAACAAATCTTGCCAAGAAAAATTTGGATCTGCCCCATAGGTTTGCCTTAGTGTCACCAGAAGTCAGAAATGACTGGAAGACAAAACAACATCCTGTGAACATTTGATTTTAATTAATCTTGGTTTTGTTGTCTACATTTTGTTGAATCTATAAGGATATTCTTGTATCCTTTTAGCTAAAGAGCATTATTAGTAATAAAATTTTCTCCCTTTTTGCACCCCATTTGGCTAGAAGAAATGCTCAGGAGGTATGTGACATGGCAGTTCCCCTTCAGAGCTGGAATTTCAAAGACCACAGAGGGAGAGATCTGCCGCTTTCTATGACCCCTGGAACACATTCCTGGAAAAACAGAATTGCAGCCTAAACAATTCAGTTTTGAAAAACCTAAAACTATTTGTTGATCTTACAAAAGTTCCTTCCAAATGTATCTAATGAGACAAAGCAGATACAGATGTGAAAGTATACACAGGGATATATGTCTGCTGACCTTATGCAGGAAATCTTCTCCACAGGATAACTCCCCCTCATCTCCTCTCCGACCTCCATATATTGTTTCCCCCCCCCCCAAGGTAAAAAGAAATACAGCTATAAAACTTGTATCATACACAAATTAAAAATATAATTAAGCTAACAATAGAACAGAAAGCAGTATGGGTTAATCCTCTGCCATCCCACTTTCCCAGCTTATAAAATGTCCCAGTTGCTCTCTCCTCTTCCCACTTTCTTCATTTGTCCTCAGCATATTTTAGTTGCTGCAAATTTAATTCAAAGTAGACAAGTAGTTTGCACTCAAGGAGGGAGGAGAGGAGAGGACAAGGTAAAATCCTGCCTTTCCCACTTGGCTCAGGCAAAACCAAGCTGCTGCAGCCTCTCTTAGCCTGTATGTTCTTCTTTGATAATGACTTTTGCTATCTTGACTATTCTCAGATGCTGCTTGGCCACATATGTCCCAGTTTTCATCTGTGACAGGTTGGAGGATATTCAGTGGGGCTTACATTTGAGTCAGTATGTGTAGAATTTTGGTGCAATTAATCATACACTGATTTAAATTCAGACTTTTTTTATATGTCAGTTGAGGATTCTCTCCTTTACAAGATGTTATTGGAAAATTACAGCTCTCAATGAAGGATGTGGCTCTGCTTTGCAGTACTAGCTATGCCCCAGTTTGCAAAGTAAATAATGGGGGAGATTTCTGTATGTCTGACTAAACATGCAGTTTCCTTTTAAATGACAGACCGTCAATAACATTACTAAATCTATTAAAGTGGTTTCGTAAGTATTTTGGCAGTGCTCAATATATACTATCTGAGACCTTTTTTTAAAGCTTGTTCATCATGCTGGACACTTAATGATGCCTGCCTATGCTTTAACTTGGTTGGAACAGAGGGAGGACAGTATGAAAGAATTCTGGCCCCTTTCAGCCTTTACTTGACTTGTAAAAGCATTAGAAAGACAAACTGGTAAACATTTTGACCTACATTTCTCCTGTTCATTGGTCCATCTAGCTTTAAATTGAACCGAAGTCAATAAGTGAAAACTATTAACTCTCATGTGCTGTTAGAAGAAATGAGATGGAGCTGTAACCATTTGTGGGCTGGCTTTCATAGCTGACATGTATCTAGGCAGCAGACAACTCATCCCCATCCATATTTGGACAACATAGAAGATTTATAACCTGGGAGACATTGACCTCTGCAGTAAGGCATGCAGGTGGGAAAGAAAACTCCCTTCACCTCTTTTCTTGTTCTTGCTGATCCTTCTGGAGTAAGAGCTGTCATCATACCTGCCAAGACTTGATTTGGAGCCAAAGGCTTAACAGGGTATGCCAAATGCATATTTTGAAAGCATTAGTAAGGAGATGAATCTGGAATATGTGATTTGTTTGTAGTGATTGCACCTTATCTGAGTATGGAACTCTGTTTCAGAGAGGGGTCCTACAATAAGCATGGCCTCCACCAAGCTGATGGGCTTTAGAGTCGTTGTCAGCATCATGGCAAAACATGAACAGCTGTCTTGTAGCAGAAAGGGAGTTAATTTGTTTTAGTAGTCCCTGTTAAATAGCTTCACTTTAGCTTGGAAGGTCAAGGCTGGAGATAGACTGACAGCTGGGAACATACCAGTGTGTAAACTTTACTTTTAGCAACCATAGTGTACATTGTACTCCTAGCTATTAGATGGGATATGATCCAGGTGCATAATTTAATTTCTTTTGTTTGGTTCTGCTCTATATAACACTTGAGAATCCAACTTTCTTCAGCCCTGCGCAGGGAGGGATGGGGGGTTGAGGTGCCCAGGGAACCCTGTTAACCAGCCACAGAGAACCTGATTGTCAGCCATGGGGTAGTCCAAGTAAAATAAGTTTCCCAGGAGCCCAGTTCTACCATTTGTTGTAAGGGGATGCTGGAACCCATCAACTAAAGAACAGTGATGCTTTTTCTGCCATACACCAACTGCTGCATCATTTAACACCAATAAAATATAAATGAGTGGTACATGACAGTTTTTTGTAGCAAAGTCTTGGGTTGGCTGGGAATTACAAATAGTCCTAGCTTGCAACATGTCCTCAATTAGTTTCCAAAAACACTCTTCCTCCCTCCCTCTCTCCTTCTTCCTCTATACTCTGCTGTCCTTATTCATGCTCAGCAGGACTGAAGAACAGCAAGTCTACAACGGTCCAAGGAGTAGCTTTTGCATCCTGGCCTCCGTACTCCTGGCCTGCCTCTGGCCCCCCGCAAGAGGGGAGAGAGGCAAGCTGGGACATGTGTCCTCCATCCTCTGGGCCTGCTGCCTCTCTCCTTCTGCCCTGCCTCCTTCTAAGGTAGGCCTACCAGGGCAGAGAAGGAGGCCGGGAAACAGAAAATGGCAGGGAGGAGGAGGAGATGGACAACCCGCTGCCGCCGCCGAGCCCTGCACCAGCAACCAGGTAGGCAGGGAGACCGGTTGGCAAAGGAAGGGAAGGAGGAGGAGGAGGATAGGGTAACATGGAAGGAAGAGAGACCCTTGGGGGTCCCTCTGGGGCCACTGCCATCCTTGGATCATGGGACCCAGGAGGAAGAGGAGGGTGGTGGGATGGAGAAGAGGGAGGTGTTTGTTTTTTTTGTAAAGATAGATGAATCGATTGATCGCTTTTGCAAAACCACCTCAGAGTATTCCTTGCCAAAGAAAAGCGTATGAAATTCATGGGGTTGCCCTAAGTCAATAGGCACTTGAAGGCACATTCATACAGTGCCCTTGCTTGAGCAATTATGAAGAACTGCAAACACTGTCCTTTTTAATTTTCCTCCCCCGAACTCCAAATCAAGTCATGGTCACTGCAAGAAATGGGTTTTTCTTTTCTCTGGTTGTAATGGTGAGATTTGAGCAAAACTTCCATTGTCTAGATGCAGTGAAGGACTGGATATGGATGAATTAATTGAGGTTCAGTCTGGAAGCTCTGTTGCTCAGCAGGAAAGCTAACCTGGGGTTAGGATTACATCCTGTTCTAGTTCTCCCTCTGAAAGACCAGGTTCGCAAAAACTGGTAGCATGCTGTGGTCAGGAGGGCCTTATCCTAGCTTTGGTTTGTCTGTCACCTGCATCCTTTCCTAGGGAGGGTAAATCGGACTACAAGGTTCATGCCTTAATTACTTCTAAATTAGTTTTCTGTAATATGCTCTACATATGTTTGCCCTTGGAAATGTTTGGAAGCTACAGTTAGGGGAAATTGTGGCAGTCAAATTAGTGCTAGGTGAGCAATTAGAAACCATCATTGGAATCTTGTAGGCCCTACTCTATTAAATAACTTTATATATGACTAGCTATATAGCAGAGGCACTAAGAAACCTTTTTACTGAATTCCAAAAATGCTTAACAGGACACTGTCAGGAGTGCCTGATGCACACCAGTGCACCGTGCTCATTGGTATGTGAGACACACCAGTGCATGATGCACAGTGGTGCATGAGGCACATATGTGTGCAATGCACACCAGTGTACAATAGGCATTTTGCCTGCTCTGCTACATAGTAACAACATCCCTCTACTGGATATAGACATCACACAACTGGGAAATTCTAATTGCTGCAGACCTAACTCCACTTACAAAGACATAAGGCCCCAATAAAATTCTGGCCCATATTTTACATCAAGTGCGCTGGCTTCCAATCTGCTCCCCAGCCTAATCCAAGGTATTCTTTTTTGAAACATAAAATCCTAAACTGCTTTCAGGCCCAACTGAAAGACTGTGTGTTCCTGTTGGAACCTGCCCAGTACTTCAGGAGATCCTTGGTGGAGGCCCTGTTGTATGTCCCATCACTCCTTGAGGTTAGATTGGACACTACTCAAGACAGAGTTTTCTCTGAAGTAGTACCCAGGTGTAGCACTTCCTTCCAAGAAGTGTCAGGGAGGCTCTATCTCTTTTCAGCTACAGGTGAGCTGTCAAGACTATACTGTGTCACACAGCATTTGGTCCTTGAAATCAGAGTTCATTTTTCTAACTGTGTTTGTTGTTATTAAAAATTGTTTTAGTCTGTTTCTGTCTTTTAAAAAATCTGTTTATATTTCCTCTACATGACATATGGAACCCTAACTGGATGAGGGGTGACAAGTATGTATGTAGGTAAATACATCTTACCATCCTCTAGAGCAGGGGTGGGCAAGGTCCCAAGGCCATTTTTACAAAACAAACAAACAAACCCCAGGTCAAACTTTTACCTCTAAATACTGTAATAGGCCATGTTTTTGTCCAACCTGGATCAATTTAAGCCAGAAGAGCGCCCCCCCCTTTTTTTTTTTTGAAAGCAAGTTTCCTGATGTTTAAAAAAAGGTTTCTCCTGGCTTTAAAAATGTGGAAATGTCTTTCAAAAACTCCTAGGGGCATTTGGGAGCAAAATATTTTTGATATATTTGTTTGGGAATGTGGAGGGATTGTGGCCCTCCAAAGTCTGCTGGAGGCTAATGAAGCTAAAACATTGCCCACCCCTACAGAGAGGTTCCCTAGGCTATTATGGTGTAGGTCAACTTGAGCAGCACAAATGGCCAAGTTTAGATTTCATTTTCCCCCCATCAGAGGGTGACTAGCTTGGAACTGAGCATCAGTGTTCTCCTGCCTCTGCACTTCCTTTCCCACTCACTGCTCTTCAGCAGCAGAATCATCTCACTGTGTGGCAGAGACTTGTAAATGTCAGGAAAGTATTAAACATCTTTTCCCCCTGCCCCACATATAAAGTGGAGTGCTGTCTAAGTATTTTATAGTGATGCTGTGAAATGTCATCAAGGCTCAAAGTGGCTTGAAGAGTCTCTTCTAACAGGAGCAAAGCACCTTTATGAAAGATGAAAACAGACTGGTGTGCTTGCATGGCATTATTGGCTGGTGAATGATGTCACCATAATCAGGGGATCTGAAAGCTCCATCTGTGTTCTACTTGCTGCTGCCACTTCCCAATTATGTTGTATTGTACACTGCTTTTGTTCATTGACTCATTGGTTGTTCCTTACTTCCTATGAATTATTCAGCACCAGAGGCTCTTCGTGCCTTGAGCAACAATCACAGCTTGAATTTCTACAGCTCCTTCCAGTGTGTTTTCTAAGCGCATGGCAGAAAGCAATTGACAGTGTTTTTACTCATCCCCATTATGTATTGCACACTCCTATTTTATCTTATTTAAGCTACAGTGGGCCCTTGGTATCTGCTGGGGTTTGGTTCCAGGATATTCCTGTGGATACCAAAATTCGTGGATTTTTAAGTCCCATTAAATACAATGGCACAGTAATATGGTGTCCCTTACATAAAATGGCAAAACCAAGGTTTGCTTTTTGGAATTTACATACATTTTGAATACTTTCAAGCCATGGATGCTTGAATTCATGGATTAAAAAATCCGTGGATATTGGGGGGGGGGCTGACTGTATTTACATATGGACAATTATTGCCAAAGGTCACCGGACACTATCCTTTGGGTAGTTGTTCTAAGACTGTAGGAGCTGCACACATTTCTAGCTCTGTCACAAGCTAGAGGTAAATTGTTTTGGAGGGTGTGTGTGTTATGGTATCACCAACTGGGATAAGCTATCACTTTTCTTCCGATTATTAGTACAGATCGCTGGATGTTATATGTCCTCAAGACACATCTGACTTATGACAGCTCTAAGGCAAACCTATCACAGGGTTTTCTCGGATTGAGACTATGTGATTTTTCCGAAGTCACGCAGGGGATTTCCATGGCAGAGCAGGGAACTGAACCTGAGTCATAGTCTAACACTCAATCCACGACAGTACACTGACATTACTGATGCATTTTTTTCTTGCATGTAAATAGGAGCCTTCCCTTGTCTGGCCTTGGATTTAAGAAGGAAAGTGGCATGGCACAACCATGGCAAAACTATTCCAGGACACCCAGAATCCTTCCACAATGTCTTTCTTAAGCAGTTAGCATAAGGCACATACTCATCATGCTGATGGTGGCTTTCAGTATGACACCATTGTCTCCCTCCCTGCTATTGCCCTTGGAGGGGCACTAGAAAACCAAGTATTAATAGATTATGTCTATCTTGTTCAGAAGTAGACTATTTGCTCCAGGAGCTATATAACTTTCTAAGACCCCCCCCCCCCCCGAAGTACTTTGAAAATACAATTGATGCCTTTCAATCAATATAGGGCTCCAAGATAGGAAAATTTCAGCCAGAAGATCAATTAATTGGAGTCCAAAAAATTACTCTTATGTCACTAGGTGCACAGAAAAGAAAATTCCACAAATTGTTGGGGAAGGTTGTACTCTCAGTTCTGTGTAGCTCCTGAAGATAGAGGCTTACCCTCTGGGCTGGTTTTGGCAACTTCACTCCCAAGGCAAAGAGGATTAAACAGATATTTTTTACAATGGCACAAGAAGAACTGAACAATATCTTGGCAGATTTCCTCACCACTGTTAAAATTAAGGAAGGAAAAAACTGCAGTGTGTTTAAGACTTACATCTTGCAGAACTATTTTCTTTCTTATTTCACAGTTCTTGACTGTTGTTCCATCCCCTTCTTCACTTAGACAGCCCAAGAAAAAAAATCACTGGTTCTAAACATTTAGGGACATTTTAGAGGATAAGCTATTTAAGACTGCAGAGGCAAGCTAGAGCCAGTCACTATCATTTTTCCTGATGCCTGTAAAATACATGAAATGAGGGTTTGTTGTTGTTAAGGGCTGTAAAGAATTTGGATTTGGAGGGTTGAGAAGTGACAGCTTTAGCTAAGGGCTCAACATAAAGGTTGACCGAGAGTCTTCAGGTTCTTGTGGGGCATAGCTTGCATGTGACTGACTTGCCCCTGGATGTTCCATGAAAAGAGGAACATCATGTGGATGTTTAGAAAAATACCCAAGAACTTCAGCAACGAGGAGCCAGCAGAAACATTTCTTCCATCTGTTTCCCTCTGTCATCTTAAAACAGGTCCTCATCATGTCTTGGGAATACTGCAGAAAAAGAAAGAAAAGTTGTGCAGTACAGCTTAGCATATAATAGTATCCCAAGCATAATTTACCCAGTTGTCAACCATATTCACCCATTGCACATCTATACCTTGCTGGGAATTAATAGTTTCTTCTTCTTTAGGATTGTCCCCTGAATTGAGGGTGGGGAGAGTTGTGAAATCTCACTCATGTTTGGATTCAGTAAGAAAAAGCAGCAGCAACAACAAACAGAGGGACAGAGTGGAGCCATATTTCTCCCTAAAATCCTGCAGTCCCTTCTTAAAACATATGGCTTGTTCAACCATACAATGAGATGAGCAAGCAAGAAAATAATGCTCATCTTCACAATCCAATTAAGAATGCCTTCTAATTAAATTCCCAAGAAGGGGGCTCAGGAAAATGGCAGCGTCTCCCTCTTCTCAGAGTAAAGTTGTATCTGCTGAAGTTAGCAGGCAAATACGATGCTGCAACTGGAATTCCACTTGCCTTCCCTGCTCATCCAGATTGTCAATTGTCTGCTGAGGGGAAAAGGAGAAATTGAATCAACAGTCTTAAATGAGGTAACTGCCGAGTTACTCAAGGCAATGATTTTATGGCATTTTTATGGATGTTATCCAACTTTCATTTCAAGGGTGGAGGGAAAACTAATGAAGTCTGTGTAATTGGAAAATCTGAATTCTACAATTACTGAATATTAATTGTACTTCTTATTTTAAAACTAAACAATTATTTTCTTATTTTAAAACTAAACAAATTTATTCTGCTTCTGCTATTACAAGTAAAATTAAATTTGCAATCAAACCAGCAGCATCCATAAAGTAGAGTAGAAACCAGAAGACTTAGGGAAATCTATGTTTTGTGAAGTTGCAATAATTATTTAAGAGGAGAAAGCCCTAGAAAGGCAACACTATCCATTTACAGCGATCCATTTGTCCCTTTCAAACCTGTCACATAGCTGAAAGCACATTTATTTGCACAAGTCTTCAAAGGAGAGGCAAGTAATACATTTGTCTTATTGTATTTTAGCCATGTAAACCCACTGGGTGACCTTGGGGAAGTCACACTCTCTCAGCCTCAGAGGAGCAACCCCTCCTCCTGAGGAAACTTGTCAATAAAACCCCACTTGTCAAGAAAACCTTTGAGTTGCCATAAATTGGAAATGAAGATACACAGCAACAATTGTATTTATCTCTTTATTATTTATCTTTTACCCTACCATTATATTTTTAAGAATACTTATATGTTAGCCTGTGTTTTTTTGTAAGTTACCCCAGGGCTTCTGTAAGGAACTTCTTGTTCATATGTGCTTTCAAGCTGATGTTGACTTATGATACCTTATTATAGGGGTTTCTTGTCAAGTTTTTTCCAGAGTAGGTTTTCCATTGTTACCCCAAAAGATATTGGGGGGGGGGCTTGGAGGTTCCTCTAGCAGTGTCAACATCTCCTTTGAAATGTTGGGGAATTAGTTAGCTCAAAGGGAGGCATGCAAGTGGTGGGTAACACTACAATCTTTTACATCTGTTTGTACTCACTATAAAGAAATTCCAGTTTTAAGTAAATAGAAGGGTCATTCCCACTTACAGTATAATCCAAATCCTGATCCGGCTCCGCTCTGCGTTGATAATCAAATTCAAAAGGCCCCCATTCCCATTATAAAACAGGTAATTCCCTTAGTGGCAGTGAAATCGCTTTATTTTGCCACAATTGTCATCCCCATTTATGCCGCTCATGTGTCAATCATCACTGCAGATTCCTGCCCAGCACCACTAGGGAAAGCGGTGGCGGCACAGCAGCAGCACGGCCAGCCAGCTCCGGGGAAAGGAGAAGTGGCTTTCCCCCTTTTAAATCCTCCTGGGAGCTTGGCTTGGGATGCATCTGCACTGCAGAAATAATCCTGAGGGAGCAAGGAAAGGCCGGGGGACCCAGGAGGAGGAGGAGGGCGAGAGACAATTGGAAAAAAAATAGATAAATTGGCAAAACAAGTAGTTGCTTTACCAATATATTGATTTTTCGATCAATTCTATTGTTAAAATTAAAGAATTGATTCTGATCTGGTGTTCCCACTTATTTGGCACGCTTCAGAATCAATTCTTCAGGGGGGAAAACCACTTTCAAACCAGTGTCAGGACCCCCCCCCCCCCTTTTTTTTTTTTTTTGCATTAGCCCCACTTCTTTCCACCTGAAATTATTCAAATGAGGCTCAGAAGAGGTTTCAAATGGGAGCGAGGGTCAGATACCTCGAATCACACTTATTATTATTATTATTATTAACCTTTATTTATGAAGTGCTGTAAATTTACATAGCACTGTACATGCAATCTATTTAGTTAGACGGTTCCCTGCCCTCGGGCTTGAGTGGGAATGACCTCAATATGGTTTAATTTGAAAATGTGCAAAGAAACATACAAACAAACAAGGATTGATTCAACAATAAGATTTATACAAGATTCCAGAAAAGAAGGTTGAAAGCTGTATAGCAGAAGGTTAAGGGTTAAGGGAGGGTAGGTATATTTACCTATCCTGGAGAAGGGTCTGTAGGAAAGCAAAGAGAAACTTAAACAGCATCTGAAAATGCACTGGAAAGAGTAAACAAGAATGACTGGGTCTGGATAGGTTTTATACCCAAAAACCTGCCCTTAGGGTGTGTGATGAGTACCCAAAGCTTTGATGATTTTTCCCAAGGAATGGACAAAGTGGGTTGGAAAACTTACTGGTACTTTTAGCACCGAGGTGCCAATGCATTAATGCAATCAGAAAAAATCCTTTGGATGACTGGACAAGCAGAGGAGAGTGAGGAAACTTAAAGAGAGAAAACAGGGTTTGGTTTCTGTCTGTTTTGAAAAATGTCTTCCTTTGTTGTCTTCATTTCCCTTTCCATAGAAAACAAAAAAATAATCAAGTAAGAATAATGTGTCATGTTTAGCATAACCTATGGTACTTGTTCTTTTGTTCTTTCTCAGCTTGGCATGCCTTGATCAGCATGACTTTCGACACAGACACTTTGCCAGCTACCCTGGGCCACTGTGATTCCCAAAACATGTACCATGTCTTCCAGTCATGCTTCATGCTAGATATTAATTATGAAAACTCCCTATCCAGCTGGAGGGGAGCTAGAGTATGGTAACACAGTTGTCTTCTTCATAGGCAGAAAGAGTGTGACTTGCCCAAGGTCACTTAGTAGGTTTCCATGGCTGAGGGGGGATCTGAACCTTGGTCTCTCAGGCTGCATTTACACTGGAGCATCAATGTAGTTTTGTAAACTATTTATCCTTCTCTGTCTGAGAGCCCTGGGACAGTAACAAACTACAAATCCCAGGATTCCATAGGATGGGGTCATGACAGTTCAAGTGGTGTCAAATGGTAATAATTCTGCAGTGAGACAACAACCCCAGAGTCCTCAGATTGCTACAGCACAGTGTCTCATGGAGAACAGCAGAATATAAATGAAATGTAAAACAAAAGGGGAAAAATGCCTGCCGGTTGACATATCTGAACCTCCAATTTTCCTTAAATGTCTTCTTTAGTTACATACATATAAAAACTGCCATCTGAAATTTTGAATAATATTGTACTTAACACCCACTGCAGCTTATGCCATTTTCATTTTCTGCTCTTGAACTGCTAGTTTTCTTGAATGTCAAAAGAAATTTAGGATAACCTTGTGCCAAATGTAAAACATGAATTTAAACATGGCTTCTTGGTATAAGCAGCATAATAATAATAATCACGTGCTGTACTGAAGTCTTAGTTTTCTGTTGTTCACAAAGGACAGATTCCCAAATAAGCAAGCAGTGGGCTTTGTTTTACTTGGAAGAAGCTACAACCCTGATGTTCAGGATGTCACCCTGTCAGGCCCAAATGGGATGTGCAATTTCCCTTTGGTGTCCATAGGAAGTGGTTTAACCTGGGGCTGTTCCTCAACACAACAAAACAGAGCTTTACCTTGGTTGCATACTGATTTCCCAATGTAAATGCCCTACTGTTCTTCCTTGGAAAGGGGTATATATAGTTATTCTATACATCATCCAGTTCCTTCAAGTTTCACAGCACATTCAGCAGGGAACAGGCTGCCTTACATATAGTACATATAGTACTGAGGAAGGCATTAAACCTTCCCATCCCCATTGCTATAGAGCAAAATCCTCTGCAGCCACTTTTCAGCACAATATGCATGGAAGTCCAGTCATAAATCCACTATATCACAATTAGTTGGTCCTTAACTCTCAAGTGTATGTGCCAATACAGAAGAAGAGGTTAAGGGAACTCTGTTAATGCTCTGATCTGTTGTTGCTGTTGATGGGTGTCTTCAAGTTGTTTCTGATTTATGGTCACCCTAACTCAAACCCATTCTGATTCTTTTCTGGGGCTGAGAGTATGTGATTTGCCCAAGGTCACCACGGCTTAGTGGGGAACTGAACACTGATCTTCAGTGTCATAGTTCAGTGCTCAAACCCCAACATGCTGGCTTGTGTGTGTGTGTGTGTATGCCTTTCCTAGCCTGCCAGAAAAAATGTACATTTGCTAGAATGGTGAACTAATCTTTGTCTTCTGTTTTTCATCTTGTATTAACATCATTCCCAGGCTCATATATATTTCATAGAAAAAGCTGGAGGGTGTTCTGAATATACACACAAGTCCCCTGAAAATGTGCACTATTGAAACACAATGCTATTTTGTTTTATTTTTGTCACACAAAACTCTTACCACACTTGTGTCACATAAGAGTAATATACTATGAGTGTTTCATGGAAAAACTGAGTTAGTGCTGACAAATTTCTCCAGGCATCTAAATATCACATGAGACGTCTAAGACTAATACTCAAAAGTATTGTAGGATTGACAAAGTTGTTATTGTGTTTACTTTTCCTGGTACTGATGTATTGCAAAAACATCCCAAATAAAATGCTATTTTTTCTTTCTTTCTTGACACAGTCTTTGGCAGAAGTACTCAGTCTTATTCCTTTAGCAGGTGTAACTTTGTAAACACAATAGCAGTTCTTGCTGATTAATGCAAACCTATTTACAAAACCATCTCTCATCAAAGCAGCCTCTGGATCCTTGGTGGTAGGATAGAAAGAATAAAAGGTTATTTTTATAATGTTGCACAGCAAGCTATACTCAAAATGCCAAAATACTGCTATGTATTATTTCTGCAAGGTTCCCTGAACAAGCTGAATCCTACAATTTGCCCCGTAAGCTGACTCCCCTGTTCCTTCCAAGCTGTCTGTCTCAGGTTGTCTGAAACTAGAAAGGGGGGTAAATGGCTGAAAAAATCAGTTACCCCTGTAAGCCACTGTTGCTTGTGCAATGGGGTGGGGTGGGGGAGGTTGAAAAGAAAATCTTTGAGTTCATTACCTACTTCTAACTTCAAATCCTGCAGCTGGCTTTGCTAAGCAAACTCAGTAGGATAAATTCTCCATATGTTTCCTTCTAGAAACAAGTTCTGCCAGTAATTACAATGTGTTTAAACTACATGCTTAATGCCAACATCAGGGGAAATGTGTGGATTTATATATGAAGGATAGAGTAGAAAATTGCTACCACATGAGTGTGAACTGCCTTGAAACAAGGTCATACCCCCAAACACCATGATGACTCACTCTCTTCTTTACTGATAACTAGCAGAATGAGCACAGATACTTGAAAAATCAAGCTAAACACAGGGAGGAGAGGAAACATTGTTCTCAAGTATCCCTAACACCTCCCACTAATTTTGGCATCATTTTTGGTTAGAAGGGGGCAATTCTGCTCCAGCTTTTGCAGTTTTAAAATCTCTCCCTGCACGTACATGCATGCAAGTGCAAGCAACCACCCACACATCTACATATCTCTTGATAAAAATGTATGCCTGCCCAACTGCAAAATTGGAGTGATATTATTATATCTGCAGGTGTTAATTCATTTCCACCTACAGTAAATATGAATAGAAAAAACACCATGTCACGTAGTAGTCGCCTGTGTTTCAAGAAGGGCATTTTCTTGTGGCTCTTTTAAACGCTTTCAAAACAGTGCATCTTTATTCACCTGGACAGCCTCCTGAGCAAATGAAGGAAGGAAAGGTAAAATGTTCAAGAAGCCATTAGAAGCATTGCCATTTTAATTCCATTTTCTAGCAGTAAACTCTTGTCTACTTTTAGTTCTGTTGTTTCATAGAAAGACGAAGGGAGTTGGTCTATATATGGAGATCTCCATGCTTTGTTTTGTTTTTCAGGGCTTCATGAGACAGGTGTCTGCCTCTTCCTGTGTGTGTGTGTGTCTTTGGCCTCTCTCACCTGCAGTCTCTTCCATTGTTGGTTCTTGGAAATAAGAACTTGTGGAAGCTGCTGAACATGGCTGACCAACAGTTGTGGCAGTTTTAACTAATATTACTTTTCTCTCCCTCCAGGATGTAAGCTAGCATGGGAACAAAATGGAGCATTGCCTCCCCATAAGAATTCTGCTCCCCTAAGTGAAATATCACTCCAGTACCCAAATTTCTAATACTGCACTACTTTCAACTTCAAATGTAAGAGTTCTAGGTATAAATGATTTTCAGTCTCTCTCTCTTTTCAATGCTAGAAATTTGGATACTGAAGGAAAATTTCATGGAGGGGGATAATTCTTATTTGGGTGGCAATCCCCTCATTCCCCCCCTCCCAAGTAGCTAAACTCCACTCTTCCTTCTGTTTTGCAAGAAGGCTTACAATGGCATAGTAAAAATGGAAAAAAAGAGGGCCTGACATTCATGTTATTCACTGATAGTTTTAAAGCAGAACTGAAACATTTTATTGTGGCAGTTTTGAGGAGTGAGTACGCTGATACTTATCAAATTTGCAATGATAACCAAATTAAGAGGAGTAGCTAATACCCCAGGGCAGAGGATCAAAATTCAAAATGACCTGAATAGATTAGAAAGCTGGGCCACCAAAACTAACAAAATGAATTTCAGTATAGAGAAATGTAAAGTACTGCACTTAGGTAGAAAAAATGAAATGCATAAAGATATAGGATGGAGAACACCTGTCTTGACAACAGTACACGTGACAAACATGACTCCAGGTCCATATGGTTATCAGTCATGTATGCAAATGGTAACATATGACAGGGATATATTTTAGCGTTTTTTGTTTCTTCTTTAAAAGATTGAAATAATGGTTGTAATCACATTTCTAACTAGAAATGAGAAATTAGTCTGGTTCTAGACCAGTTTAGGCCTTTAGCTGTGTGCTCTAAGGGTGATGGTAAGAAGTATCTGTTCTTTATTTGGCCCTCAGAAGAACCTGGAGTTGTTGTCTTGAGTTACCATTGTCTGCTTTTCTGCTTTCCCCTGATTTCATAGGGCATGGAAAATCTGCTTCTTTGGACTATTTTTGGACTAAATATCTGCTTTTATGTACTGGAAGACTAGAACCCCAGTTAGGATATCCATTATCCATTGCTTGGTGGATTCTGGGAACTGTGGTCCAAAACCTAGCTCCTCCGAGCTCTGACAGAGCTATCCATTTCCTAGAGAAATGCAGCCAAATTCTTCATGGTCGAATTATTTATGAAGCTGAAGCAGTTTCTGTAAAATGTTTTTGTATGTAAGGACAAAATTCTCCCCTTACTCACCAAATAAATAAATAAATAAATAAATAAATTCATATCTAGGGGCAGAAGGTTGATCTAGATGTTGGTTTGATCAAGACTGGACTGCTACTGCAGAACAAGTACCACATAAAATTCGATAAAAACAAATAGCTTCAAACTTGACCTTCCAAAGATGAAACTACTTAAGATTTCCCCCCTCCTTCATTATGATACTCAGCAAACTTACTTCAAAACCAGTTGGAATGAAATCAGAGAAATGTGCAGTGATTTTGGACGATTATTCATTTTTTTATACAGGGATTTTTAAGCAGTGAAGTCAGTGTGGCATTGTGATTTGAACACTGGACTATAAGTCTAGAAACCAGGGTTTGAATCCCTGCTTGGCCACAGAAATCCACAGGTCACACACACTCAGCCTACTCTGAATTGGGTGTTGGTGGCTGTGGTGGGGCTACCATCTCATGGTAGGAGAGCTTGCACCACCAGTGGAGAAGCCTGCAATCCCTTAGGAATGGCAGATAATTGTTTTTCATCCATTCAATAGATGAGGCCGAAGATTAAAATCATATAACCCTTTGAGATGCTGTTGGACTGAATTCCCAGATATCTTTACCATTGGGTATGCTGGCTACAGCTGCTGGGTGCTACAGTCCAAAAATATCTGGATGGACTCATAATTTCCACTCATGTTACAGGGCTAATGCCTACATACATACTGAGAATTAGATAGCCCCACACAACAGCCGTAGGAAAATACTGGCTTATGAAGACATTTCATTATAAAAATTTTTTTCATCAACTCACCTTCTTTTCCAAGCCCACATATTTAAGGAATGAAGTATCTATATGTTTGAATAGCCAAGCTATAGGTTTTTGGGACCCTGTGTTATCACAGCAGAGAACCAAAGATGGTACAGATGTGGGTGCAAGTCTTCACTCAGTCATGAAGTGTGTTGGATGGGCCACTTTATCAGTCCACTGTACCACAGGTGTCTGTTGTATTATGAAGATAATATCATAACTACTGCTTTGAACAACTTGGAGGAAAAGTAACATTCCAGTTACTCATATCTGACTGAAGCTGTTTCTCTAGATTTCAAAATACTGTATTTTCAGTTTCTGGAAAATATGAAATCATCCCAACAGCACCACTTGCAATAAAGTCATAGCTGTAGCTTTACTGCAGGATCCAAAGTGGGACCCATTCATTCTAGACAGTTATAGTGCTAGTAGTCCACTTAACTCTCATGGTTGCATCAGATAGTAGTTTGTAGAGGCACTAGATCTCTCTCTGGCTGAGAATTCTAAATGCCTCATCCTAAACTGCATATCCCTAAATTTCAAATCAAGGAACCAAAATAATGTCATAATTGCATAGGGTAAATGGACCCCAGCACCCAATGGAAACATTTGAATAAAAGCCTAAGTAATATTAAAAATGAGACCTGGGGTTTTTTGTATGTTTTTTTTACCCAACATGCAAGAATTCACGTGACCTACTTTCTGGAGAGCATGTTCTTTCCCATGTTTGATCTCCAGCACTTTTCATTAGAAAATCTCAAGTTGCTGACTGTAAAATCCCTGCTTCAGGTCTTAGTCAGCAACCGCCAGTTAGAGCAGATTATATAAGGTTAGATGGTCCCAAAGCCATCTGACTCAATACATGGTAACTGAATATGACAGTATGACAGCCCAAGTTATGCGTTTTGATTGGATTGTGACCAAGTTCAAACCATACTTATTTTTTTCACTGAAATCAATGGGGGTTTAAACACTTAACACTTGTGTCTGTCAAAAATCTGACATCTCCCACAATCAGGGACTTAGGGAGAAGGTTGGATGGTTGCGGCCTACCTCATCCCTACTGACTACATTAATGACCATTTGGTTTTGGGGCTGGCATTAATATTCTAGGTATGGAAAAGGAAGAAGAGAGAGAGGCACCAAAACAAGATGTAAGTAAGAAATCCAAACTCAATCCAGTGTACCAATAATAATATTCAGCACTGTACAAACATTAACTAACAAACCCTCACAACACCCCCTGTGAGGTAGGGAGGCATTAGTATCCCCACTATACAGATGGAGAAACTGAGGCACAGAAAAAGTAAGTGACTTGCCCACAGGTGCATATCAAGATGGTGATAAAACCATAATTCAGTGCTCCAGTTTCCACAGTTTGGACTGAAACTAGTTACAAAGTCATGCTGCTCCTTTAGACACTCCTTTAGGCCCAGGTGTGCCTTCTAAAATATATATATATATATTATGTATGTATATAGGTTTGCTGCCTGTCAAACAATGTATATTCAATATTAATCATTCCACAGTATTATTCCCGAAACAATGCAGTGTCCTTTCACATTCTCCTTTAGCTTTGCCCATGTCTCAAAGCCTTTCCAGGCTTTAAAGTTCATTGCTTAAAGTATATCTCCCCCAACTCATGTTTTAAAAACAGCATATTGCAAATGGATCTCATTGACATGAGATCTTGAGCAGATAGCCTCTCTCTGGATTACAACAATCAACAAGTGCAAGGAAGCTGCCCAAGTGGGTTGCAGAGTATATGTCTCCCTAGATAGCTGAAGATTTTTCTTTATTCATTGTCATCTTATCATTTGAAAGAAAGGGTGAGCTGTGGATTGTTTTTTGTTTGTTTGTTGGTACAGCAACAGCAGCAACCACTAAGCAAGCACAAGGCAAAGTAGACCCCCCCCCTCCCTTGTTTCCTTCAGTCCTTTAGTTTCCTTCCTTCCAAGTTCCAGAACATGGCTGACCACAGAATTGTGCTAGGAGGACTGAGGTATTGTTAGGCCATCAAATAGCCAAAGCCAGATCCAAAGTTTGATTCTCCTTCAAAAACAACCCATTTGAGCTCAGATCAAAAGTAAAGAGGGGAGTGTGCAAGAAAAACTGTCAACTAAGGTAGAACCGTATGGGCGGAAGAACCACTGCATGGGCATCATCAGGGAGGAAATGTCCACTCATAACTCAGTTTCTTCTCACAAAGCATCTTTTTCTCTCTGGGAACATCTGCTAAGCTTCATTTCTGTCAGCTGGATGTACCGTATAACATTGGTATCTGTAATGGAAGAGATCAAAATGACCTATTAAGTACTTCTTCCTGCATGGAATTTAAAAGCAACCAAACTTCATACAAAATTATGATTTCAAATGCTTGTTCTTGATTTGCAATTTATTTATAGAAGAGAAGAGTTAGTCAATAAATGAATTTAAAGGACTGTAAAGGAGGAAGTAGAAGAATGGAAGGAATATGTTTTGAATGGAAGGAAAAGGAAGTGATAGTAAAGAAAAAAGAAAGAGGGATTTAGTAGTGGGAATGGAAGAGATGAAAGGTGGGAGGGATAAGAAGGTATAGGTGGAAATGGGTAAAAACAGTAAGATGAAATTGTGAGATGAATAAATGTAAAATGTAAAAGATATGGATATGTAGAGACTGAGGAATATGCATTTACAAATGTTTTCAATGTTGTTGTTTGATTTTAAATGGTTTAATAAAAGCTATAAAAAAAAGAGAAGAGTTAGTAGTGTATCTCACAAGAAGAGTAATTACTATTTGCAAGCACAGTTGTGCAACAACTGGTCCCACCACATCTCAACACACACACAGTGAAATAAAACAGTCTGTCTTCTTTCTAAAAACATGTAATAGGTTTCTTTAAAGGCAAAGGTAAAGGTAGTCCCTTGACATGAATGTCTAGTCATAACCAACTGTAAGGTGCTGTGCTCACCTCTGTTACTAAGCCAAAGAGACAATTTTGTTCAAAGATTAATCTGGTGGTCAGGTGGCCAGCATGACTGCACCAAATGCTGTTACCATCCCACCAAAGTGGTACCTATTTATCTACTTGCATTTGCATGCTTTCGAACTGCTAGGTAGGCAGAAGCTGGGACTAGTGACAGGAGCTCACCCCATCATACAGCACTCGGGCCTCAAACTGCCAATTTCTAATCTTCCAATTGCTAGAATTGGCATCTTAACCCCTAAACCACTGCATCCAAATACTAAAAGCTTCATAATACATAATGGCGAGAGCATGGACATTACAGAGTGGGGTACAGAGGGTGCAGGTTGCACCACTGCTTCCTGAACATCTACCTTTTGGCAGAAACAGGCTGTGGTGCTCACCTACATCTCTTTAAAATGCTGAAGAGATGGTGTGGGTGGGGCGAGGCTCAGATTTAAAAAAATATATATTTTCAAATTTTCTTTAAAAACATCGCATTTTACCATACAATAACTTTAACCATGTGAAACTATGTACATGTGAATACATTTAGGCTATGTGTATGATATTGCAATTTAAAGGTATATTTTAATTTGGCTAGTTGATTTTGTCACAACTATTACTATTACATTCAGTGATATACAGGAATTACAATTTATGAATAACATTAGTACAAAAACATTACTAAGGCTTCTGTATGGTGTGGTATGGGAGGAGGTCAATGAGATATGTGTGTGACACTATGAGTTACCACACTAGGTGATACTATGGGCTAAGAGGCTCTCTAACATGTGCTTTTTAAACATGAAAGAAAAACAACTACAGACTACAAAATAGAGAATGATGAAACTCAGACTAACGGCAGACTACTTGATGCTGGAAAAGAGAGGTTGTTGCTATGATCAACAAATGATGTAGATACATGCTATACCTTAACTTTTAGACAAGTGTGAAAACTAGCCATTACTATTGAGTATAGGCAATCTAAGGTTATGCTAATAGCCTCTGCATAACCCCAACTCTGGATTCTGTTTCTTGGACACCAACACTTGACTGTTCCATAATTGTACAGTAGGCTATGGACTACAGGTGTCCACACTAGGAAGGTGGGCAGTCCAACCCAGGAGATACAGTTTTTGGCTATTAGCCATGATAATCGAATGCCTCTCAGAACCGGGAGACTGTTGCCTTTGTGCTTTGTCTCTCAACTTCTTAGAAATTGTCTGTCTGTCTGTCTGAGAGAAATAAAGAGAATGAATGAATGGATTCCTTGCCTCCGTCTCCACCACTGGGTGTCACAAAGAAAAGGAACTTAGTAGCTGCGGGAGCATCATTTTGCCTTTTGATTGTGGTGTGAAAAATACCTAGGACCAGCACCACCTGTGGCTGGAGATGCTTCTTATCCCATCTGAAATCAGCAGGCAATCTAGCCTTTGCTTTGACAGGTCTTGTCCCACATGTGGTAGAGGGCAATTTCTTCAACCTGATCCCTGCCTCTATTCTGCCTTTCCTAACTTTCAAAACAGTATCCAAAGACTTCTTTTTTCTCCACATATTTCTAGAGGCACTACTGTCATTTCTCTTGAAGGCAATAATTCCTTCTCTCTATTTTACACTGAATTATCAGTATAGGACTACTGCATTTTATCACATTGGATGATATCCTGTTAGTGAGATGTGTGTGTCTTTGTGTGTATGTATACCTTCAAGTTGCCTGTCAACTTATGGCATTTCCATTAATTTCATAGGGTTTCTTAGGCGAGGAATACTCAGAAGTGGTTTTGCCAGTTCCTTGCTCTGGAATGTGGCCTACATCACCTGGTATCCATTGGTGGTTTCCCATCCAAGTACTAACCCAGGTTAACTTCCAAGTTCAGTGAACTTTTTGATACCTTTGTTTGCTTTTTAATGAGAGGCCTACTATCTTGAGGGAAGTCATGTCTGAGCTACTCATTGCTAGGATTCCAACTAATAAGTGCTGTGAGTTATCAGTATCTCAGAGATGCAACTCTACAGACTTGATACTGGAAATTCAATTAAAAGTGAGTGTGCAGTAACCAACATAATAATAATAATAATAATAATAATAATAATAATAATAATAATAATAATAATAATAATAATTAATATTAATATTAATATCCCGCCTCTTCCGCTTTGAGGATAAAAAAAATATTTAAAAAGTACATAACAATACATCAAAGTTAAAAAACAAATCATAAATAACAAAAATAATAAAAGGAGGGGGATTCAATTGGTTCTGGACATTATCAATCGGGGAAGGCCTGCCGGAAGAGAAAGGTTTTTGTCGCCTTTTTAAAAGCCTCAAGTGAGGATAATTGGCAAATCTCTTCCAGCAGGTCATTCCAAGTTTTTGGAGCGGTGACAGAAAAGGACCTCTGGGAGGTCACCGCCAGTCTGGTCTTTCTAGACTGTAAGAGGTTTTTCCTAGAGGATCGGAGTGTACGGGAAGGATTGTATGGGAGGAGGCATTCGTTCAAGTAGACTGGACCCAGGCCATGTAGGGCAACAGTCGTGATGGGTGAATGTAAGAACATAGAGCAAAATAAGGCATAGCACAAAGCGTGGTAGCACTTTCATTCAGAAAGGAGCTGTCCTGTCCTATAATTCACATGCAGCCTACTAGGTATGTACAAGCAGTTCAGCATTTTCACTTTATAGATGGATCTGTATGTACATAAATACTCCCTCTCTTAGCTATTACTGCTTTTTTTTAAAAACGTACAACACATGTTAATCCAATTGCTTCAGTCCTCTCAAAGTGTAAGCGATTAGGGGCATGAAAAATCCTGAATGATAACCTTGCAGGTGTGCCATTGCTGATGTTGCTCACCTTTTCTCCGCAAGTCATAATGATCAAGCTGTATGATGGCTTACTAGCTTGTCATCCTTCTTATTTGGAATCAAAAGGTCCTTTTCTCTGTTTCACATTTATACACTCATTTTTCAATGACTCTCTAGCCTTTTGAAATGTTATGTAGGTCTATTCAGAATAGCCCAACACATGTCTATTCAGAATAAGCCCCACTTGCTTAAGCAGGCCTTAGTCCCATGTAAATACATATAGGGTAGCAATTTCTGTCTTAATCTTGATGGGAGTGGAGGTGACAGGCAGGGAGGAAAAGTTAGGTCACCCTGAAGTGGGGAAATGCAAAACAAGTTTTTGATTTGGCACAGCAAAAAGTCTTATCTTTCCTTCATTTCATTTTTGACTTCCTCTCAAGGCACAATCTAATACATGTCTATTCAGAAGTAAGCTGCATCGACTTCAATGGAACCAGTTCCCTGGTGCATTTGGAAGATTTCTTTTCTGCCCCTTCTCCTCAATGGAAAAAAGACACAGAAAGGAAAAAACTGAGAGGGGGTTTGAGCATGTACACACTGATTTCAGCACCAAATAATAAAGAATAATAAAGAACTCCACTAACAACAAGGGAGTATTTACACTATAGAAATAATGCAGTTTGACACTACTTTAACTGACATGGCTCCATCTACAGAATTTTGGAATTTGTAGTTTTGTAAGGCACTAGCACTCTTTGTCAAAAAAAGGCTAAAGACTTTGTAAGACTACAAATCCCAATATTCCATAAGATGGAATTACAGAATTTAAAGTGGTGTCAATCTGCATAATTTCTACAGTGTACATCCACCCGAGATCTCCTTAAGAAACAAAGAAAAGGTGAGTTTTCCCCCATCACAGTTGCAAATCTTTTCCTTCCCTGTTTGCCTCTTAAGAAGGAGAAACCTGCCCCATCTCTTTTGCCATGTTTTACATACTAGGTTCTGGAATGTCAATGAGGGGAAAGTGGGAAAGAGGAGGAGCAAAGGGATAGAGTGCAAGGAGATTATGGTAGGAAGAAGCAGGTGATTCTGCTGTAGTTTCACAAGACAGCAATGTGGAGGGGTGTGTATTTCCAGGTTGGCCAGAAAATGTGTCCAAAAATGTAGCCAGGGGAATGAGAAGAAGCAGAACTTTGCTAATAAGGCAGCATGTCACCAATATGGGAGGGGAACAAAAGGAGTGTGGGCTCATGGGACAGCAAAATGCATGCCCCAAGGTAGCAACTGTAGTCAAAATAAGTTTGAATTGTCATTTTTATGACAAAAAGGAAGGCATGAGACTATGCCAATGGTTCCCAATGATTTCAGATGTTTCCATTCATCGTGTGAATTGATAATTTACATCCAGGAACATCACTATACTCTCCAGCATAGATAGCATCCCATTTGTCCCATACCTAAGAAGTCACTAAGTGCTTGACCTGACACATGTCAAAGTACTGCTGGTAGATTGCCTTTAGTTTTATGAATTAAAATCTAAAATCATTTCTCTTGCCAGTTTCTTCACTTGCCAAGTCTCCACAGGCTTTGCTCAGAAGGTAGCATGAGTTACTGGACCCAGTTGCCTGATGGTGCCACAGAAACTTTCAGGCCTGAATTCAACATCCTCTCAGTGTAGCATAAATGTTTGTATGCAGAGTCTGCAGACCTACACTATTCTGAGCCATATAGCCTATTCCTGAATTACTGAAACATTGAACCTGAAGCAGTCCCACACAACTATTCCATGTTTTGCAGTGAGCAGGCAAGATCACAGAAGTGCTATTTCCCATAGCAGATACATATTGATTAGATCTGTACTGAGACTCCCAGAGGATACCAGCAGATCTCAGCACTGTCACATTTTCATGTCTGGTGATGTTCGTCACTTCTCCAATCCTGCCTACTCATTGTGGAGCACAGAATGCCAATGCGAAGTTGCCTTAGGCTTTTCAGTAAGTTGGGAGGAAGCTTTGGGTGCTGTGGAGACAGGAAGGGAATACTAACCTCCATAGTGCTTTGGAAATGACAACTGTATGCATAAGGGAAATTTAGGTGTGCATATGTTCCTAAAAGAATACCGGCCTCAGGCAACATTGGGTCCGTCACTCCCCACAGCCCCTCCTGAGAAGCAGCCATTTACTGCTGGGCATCTTCTGGGCTTTCAGGTTGCAATGACCAATGCTTCTGCTCATCTGCCCTTCCACCTCTGGAGCAGAAAAGACTGGTGCTTATCAGCTTCCAAGAAGGTAGTACTATATGCACTAAGTCAAACAGACTACTTTGTTGTCTGTTCATGAATTACAAGTTATGCAGGATAGGCCCTTGATGCAGATGCACAGGACCTGATTTTGCTTCTTCTAGCAAAGTTTATTAGTTTGCAATGTGTAGTACCATAGGTTCAAATATCAAACAGTTTGCAGGGGCAGAAGAGAGACAATCTGTAATTCCTCTCTCTGTCCTCCCTTAGTGACCTTCACTCTCTTCACTGCATCAGTTCAGCCCCCAATAGATGAAGACAGTGCTGTTTTTAATTACCACAATAAGAAATAAAATGTCTCCAGGCAGGAAAGGTTTGAGCATTAGATTTCAACTCTGGCGATCAGGGTTTGATTCCCAGCTCAGCCATGCAACCCACTAGGTGACCCTGGGCAAGTCGCATGCTCTCAGCTTCAGGGAAAGGCAATGGCAAACTTCCTCTGAACAAATCTTGCCAAGAAAACCCCATGATAGGGTCACCTTAGGATCCCCATAAGTCAGGAAATGATGTGACACAACAACAAGGCGAGTAGTGTCCTGATTTATTTTATCTATTTTTTTTAGATGAAGGTATACTTCTAGCTGCTGCTGCCTTATATTTTTATATTGCTGTTTTGAAATGTTATGGCTTTAATTTTCTGTAAATTATTTTGAGAAGCCTAGGGTTGAACAAGCAAGACTGAAATGCACCAAACAAGCAGAGATGTCAAAAATAAATGAAATAATCTGGAGAGCAATTAGGAAAACTTGCACATTATTTTAATAGCCCTGTGGCTAATCAGATCCTTTCACATCTGCTCTCCTTGCTTTTAACAAATAAACCTGGATTTGAATCTTTGTTAAAGATTTCAACTACTTGAAGCTCTCTTATATATGGCAAATCATATCTTTTAGTCATCAAATTATTCACAGACTTAACTCCCAAATGGAAATAGGGCAATGCATTCACCTTAACCTCTTTGCTTTAATGAATATAGGCAAATTTTGTACATAATATATCCCCTGTGAGCATCCCCTGACATGCATTTTACACTTTGAATGTATGCCCCATGAATATGATGAGTGAAAATTGCCTAGCAAGGCAAGGGAATTGCAGATGCTGAAGCTTGCAGCAACCAGATACCTAACACAGAGAAGAGATGGGAAAGGATTAAAGTTCAGCATATAATATGCCAATTAGAAGCCATGCTTCCCTACAGCACAGTGAGAAAGGGAGCCAATGACCCACAGCACAAATTCATCCACATGGATAATTTCTCAAATGTGTTCCCTTCTTCAAGAGCTGGAGGGCAAAACAGGATAGGGCCAAGTTTGTGCCACAAGATACTCTCAGTGCTTGCTAGCTAGAAATCTTTCAGCAAGCCTTATTGCAGACTCAGACTTTATTAGAAATACTGTAAGCCTAGGAGAAAAAGATTGAAAGATACAGACAGGTCAATCTATTCCATCTCCATCCCCATCTCATGGCAAAAATTTCTTCATTGAAACATTTTCTGATATCTGTTTTTCCAGTCTGTATTTTCAAATGCTTCCACTAATTGGGATGTCATATTTTCTGTTGTCAATGTGTTCCTTTTCTTATCTCTTCTAAACAATTTAACATTACATGCTTCACATTCAACTGGGAATAGTTGAAAACTATAGTGGTGTAGGTTCTATCCATCACTGCTTCAATCTAGTTCACAATAGGATTTTTTCTCATCAGAAAACCAGTGTCATTTGCATGTATGTTGGGCAGCACAAGAGTGTTTATGGGTATAGGAATGTGGAGATATTGAATGCCAAAGTCAGGATTGTCCATACCATAATACTGCCCATACCATAATAATGGACAGTGAGGCTAGGTGAAAGATGGACAATGAGGCTAGGTGATAGGAAGAGAATCAACCCATATTTAATGTGGTGCTGGAAAAAAGTTCTACAGCGACTGTAGAAAAACTACTAAAAGACAAATGAGTGAGTCTTAAAGCAAATCAAGTCTGAACTCTCCCTAGAAGCCAAGATTACTAAAATGAGACTATTGTACTTTGGACTTTATGTCATGCCATTAACATCACATTGGAAATTCTTGGCATAATGTCTTTGGTCCCGTGTTCTACGCCACTGCAGCTAAGCCTGTACACAACTGAACACTCTCATATGGTTTCCACATTTACCCCTATTGTCTCCATGGACTTCCCTTTCCTCTGTGGTTCTCTTGTGTCTAACCGTAGTTTGTAGAGTTTGTAGGTTCCTTGGGAAAGGAATCTGGCTCTCTTTACTCTAAAGAGTGCCATTCATGGTACTTAAAAAGCATTTTCTGTAAATAAAAGCCTAGTGAGCCAATCCCTCTTAACTTTTTCTGGGGGGAGGCAGTGGCTAGAAATGAGTTCAGTGTTAATGAGGCACAGACACTCCCTATATCAGGGGTAGGCAACCTGCGGCCCGCGGGCCGGATGCGGCCCGGCGAGGCCTTGGGACCGGCCCCAGCCCGGTCCTGCCGCCGATTGCCGCCGGGGCCTTTGGCCTCTCGCGTGCAGGGGCAAGGGGGGCAATTGTCTATAGACACCTCAGGAACATGCATTTATATTAACAGTTTTTAAAAAAATCAGCAAATTTTTTTGTGTGTCCTCCACTTTTTTTAAAAAAAGTGTCCACCATTTGAAAATGTTGTCCTACATTTGTCCTGGTTTATTTATTTATTTAATTTTAAAAAAAATATATATTTAATTATTTATTTTTTTGGCTTCGGCCCCCCAGTTGTCTGAGGGACAGCAACCCGGCCCTTGGCTCAAAAAGGTTGCCTACCCCTGCCCTATATAGACTGATCCTCCTAAAACAGCAGCATGGACCATTTCAGTTTTTCCCATTACACCAACTATCCACAGCATATCAAGCTAGTACAATTTACCATGGCCCAAAAGGGTTTAATTGAATATGGTTTTGTCCTTCTTGTTACTAGCATTATTTGTCTGTTGTTTTCACCATCCATCATACAATTCATGAATTCCAAAGAAAATCATAACAATATACAAAACACTGTATTATAAAAGACTAAAGATTTTAAGCAGGTACATCCTTGATGCAAGGGAGAACAGAGCTGGGGCCCAAATGAGGAAAAGAAAGCCATGGATGACCAAAGGGATGCTGTTGTGCCAGTGAGAGGGAGGAAAGGAACTAGAGGGGCAGGTGAACAGTGTCGATAGAAGCCACAGGTAAAATGCAAGACCTCTGATGACAGAGATAGCAGCTGGAAACAGAGAAGCAGACCTTATCTACATTTGCCAAAAGACCTGTTCCCCCTGCCCTGTTCTGGCGTCATCCTGTTCAGATGACATATGGCTCAAACCTTGGTTCTGGTGTGAGCAGTCTGGATGACATCTGACATATTGGGCCGCATGTTGCATCCATCAATGCCATAGGTTGCTCATTCTGCAATTGGAACAAGGTGCCCAGCATGTGACCTATGGAAGCCGTGGACATGCCGCATGTGACCTATGGAAGCCGTGGACATGCCGGACAGTCCATCAGGACACCCGTTCAAAAAGTCACTGTGATTTGGGAACAGAAGCCAAGTAATGGGGATGGCCAGGGCAGCTGTTGGGCCAGGATACTCCAGGCTGTCCCTGGGGTAAAGAGGCCAGTGCAGATGAGATTCCATAAGCAATCAACCCACTGTGGGCTCAGCCACCTGGCCTGAGTCAGCCAGCTCTCCCAAATCTTTGCTAGCTCCTCTGCCTTCATGAGCAGCTCCCAAACATTCCTTGGCTGTCCCAGATTGGCCACCAAGAGGCATGTGTAGTAGGAGGAAGGAAGTCTCTGGGTGTTGGTCAAAGAGTGACATTTGGCAAGTGTTGAGGGGGAAGTGTAGGTTGTGTCTCCTTGTTTGCAAAGATTCAATGGACTGAGGGAAAGATCAAACTTCCAGGGCCTAAAAGGATTTTCTTACCAGGGCATGAACCCACTCTCAGAGACTCTAACTGTCTGGTCAGTATATGTCCTGTCTGGTTTACTAAAACCTGCCATAACTTTTTAATGATCTCTTGTCCTACTTCAAACTGTTTCCTTTAATGAGGGAACCACACAATTATTTCAGATTCCTCTCTGGGTATTTTGTGGTTGAGGTTAGAGGGCAGAGAGATGAAAAGCAATTCGGGCAGGTTAGTTTTCAGCTCTGTAAGCCCTTGGCAGGAAAATAAATAGCTTTAAGAGATTTGCTTCAACAGCAGCAGGCTTTTAGAACAGAAGAGCCTTCTGTGAAGTAAATTCCTGCTGGCCATTTAAGAAATTCTTTTGTTCAAAGAAGTAATTTTCCGCTGATTCGCCCTAATGCATCTTTATTTAAATGGGTACATGAAGCATTACATGCTCATATTTCAAGCATGAGGACTCACGCAAAGCCAAGAAGCATAAATACCTCCATTTCACAGACAGAAAAACTGGGGCAAAGAAGGTTAGTCTAGTAATAGCAACAATGGGCATTTATATAACACTTTTAGTGTTCAGAGCACATGTTGTTGTTGATGTACCTTGAAGTTGTTTCCAACTTATGGCGACCCTAAGGGTTTTCTTGGCAAGTTTCTTCAGACAGGGTTTGCCATTGCTATCCTCTGAGGCTGAGCGTGTGTAACTTGCCTGGGGTCACCCAGCAGGTTTCATGGCCAAGCTGGGAATCGAACTTCAAATTTTCAAAGGGCAAGGGACATGTTTTGCATCTTTCAGGATGCTATTACATTCTATCCCACAACTGTATAAATATGTTCGATAACCTGAGGCTTTAACACTGCATCTGAAGAAATGAGTTTATATCCACAAAGGTGCAAGTGAAATTAAAAACCAGTTAGTCTTAAGGGAGCTACTACATTCCCCCTTTCCTCTCCCTCCTTTCTTCCTTTTTATGCTGTAAAGCACTAACATGGCTACTTCTTTGAACACTCCTGAAAATGACCTATTCCAAGCTCCAGTAAAGCTCCAGTAAACCTCAGGCAGGTCTGAATCCTCATGAATCTTGGTGAAAGGGAGACCTGCCATGAGCTTTGAAGCAGGTACTCAAGTTCCAAATAGCTACCTTGGGTCAACATTTGAAACCCCCCCCCCCAGTATCAATATAACCTCTTTTCGACAGATAGAACTATTGGTTTGGCCCAGTGGGTGGGAAAACATTAAGGAAGCAATTATACCTGCAGTTTTCAGTTAGAGGGATAGAGGGAATCCTTACAGATCTTGTAATTCTGTTTGCAGTACTGATTTATAAAGTACCCTCGTGGAATTCCAAAATATGTAGTACATAGATTCCCCAAAACAATAGAAGACATGTTTTAATGTAACATCAAAAGATCAAGGTTCAACATTTTGCCTCGTTTTTTGTACATTTTGCCTCGTTTTTCACATTTTGCCTCGTTTTTTGTATTTATTTCAGAATCTTCCAGTGATCTCTTGTAGAAAATATTTTATGATATGGCAGAGAGAACTTTCAAAGTTTCTTTGGGAGGGGAAACGTGCTAGAATTAGATGGAAAGTCTTAACGGATGAGGTACTTAGAGGAGGCTGTGCATTACCTAATCTCGAGTTGTATTATTTTGCATCATGTATGTGCTGGGTAGAGAATTGGGTTCAATTGAGTAATGAAAGATTATTGGCACTTGAAGTAGGAGATCTTAGATATGGAATCCATGCTTATCTTTGGTACGATAAGGTAAAAGAACATAATGACTTTAAAAGACACTATTTGAGGAATGCACTGCTTTTTGTATGGAACAAGGTTAAAGATCTTTTCTATCTGGGTTTGCCTAAATGGGTTTCCTCACAGGAAGCTTTCTTTCAAAGAACAAGAGATAACAAGATACCTTGGTTGACATACAAAGATTTGATCTTTTGGAGGTCTGATAATATTGTTTCAATGAGACAAAAAGAGGCTATCCTTTCAGGTGAACTCAAAATAGATTGGTACTTGTACTTCCAACTTACAGAAAGACTCAAAGTAGATTTAAAACAGAGAGGATTTATTAAAGAATTTAACGATTTTGATGGATGATGGAAAGAAACATTTATCTTTGTATTATAAAATCTTGAAAAAAGACAATTGGAAGATGAAGTGGTAAAACATTCAATGGTAAAATGGTCTCAAGATTTACAATGTTCGATAGATTTAGAATTGTGGGAAAAGTCTTGGAAAGATACTAAGAAATTTACTGTCTGTCAAAACTATAAAGAAAACTATACAAAGATGCTATACAGATGGTATATGACTCCTGTCATGATAAAGAAATTGTACAATACTGCAAATAATGTGTGTTGGAAATGTGAAAAGCATGAAGGATCCTTTTTTCACCTTTGGTGGGAATGTAAAATGGCAAAAGAATA
>NC_056522.1:315291708-315306501 GCF_019175285.1 Sceloporus undulatus | reverse complement strand
TTGGGGAAATATACATAGATTAATGGGGAATATTTTACAAATAGAATTACCACTGGATCCTCATTTATTTTTGCTTAATATGACTGGTACTTTAGAAAACTTAAAGCTAAAAGAAAAAACATCGCTGATCCTATATATGGTCACACTGGGACGTATTATTTATGCACAATTTTGGAAAAAGAAAGAAATACCTTGTGAAGAAGAATGGATAGCTAAATTGAGGGATGCAAAAGAAATGGATATTTTGACTGAGATGATGAAGAATAAGGATGTGGAAAAGATCTATAAGAAATGGGAATGTTTAGATGTATACTGTGGATTTATAATGCCATAGATCTGTAAGGCTTGGTGAATTTCAACTTGTTGTTATTACGGTTTTTTTTTTTTGTCTTATGTTATCTTCAAGAATTATCAACAAATTGGTATATATAACTAAATTTGTTTATTGCGTTTACTTTAGATGTATAACATTGGTGAACTTTTTTTTGAACTGTAGTTATGGGAATATGGTTTTTTAAACTAAATTAACAGAGTACACTGGTACCCCGGGATACGAACGCGCCGCGTTACGAATTTTTCGGGTTACGAAAAAAAAACATTTAATTAATTATTTCCGGGTTACGAAGGTTTCCCCGGGTTGCGAAAAAAAGCCGGCGCTATTTTAAATGGAGCCGCGGCGGAGCCGCGGCTTTTCCCCATTAGCGCCTATGGGGATTCGGCTAACGAAAGACTTCCGGGTTACGAAAATGGCGCCGGAACGAATTAATTTCGTAACCCGGGGGACGAGTGTATCATATTATGTGTGGAAGTACTTTTAAGTGGAACAAAGACCGACATGGTCATATTGTATTTGAAGCATTTATTTGTTATGTTTGTATGTCTTTTCTTGTTTGTAGTGTGATGGTATTGTGAATTTGTATTTGTGTATGTTATAATAAAATTTTCCAAAAAAAAAAGAAAAGAAAAAGATCAAGGTTCAATGGTGGAGCAGCTCTAGTGAGAGTGCCCGTGGCCCCACCATTATTTCCAAATGAATACGAATTGAAATGGGTAACAGCCTAGCTTGGAACCTGACATTCCTTCTATCTTCTTTGCTTGAGCCTTCTAGTGGAAGGAGAGGCCTTGGAAGCTTGAGATGCAATAGTGCTGTGGATTTTGATTCATCAGTTAAGGAGTTTCTAATCCTCCTGTTTAAAAACAAACCTCAGACTATCAAAACCATCAGATCAGATCAGCTTAGGCTGCAAGGTGGTCTTCCTCAGACCGGACCTGAGGCCAACTCAAGACCTAGGAGGAGTGTGTCTGCAGGAAAACCTCATATTGTGTTTTTCTAGGTCAGGAGAGGTGGACTATCACTCTCAGCATTCCTAACCATTGATTATGGTGTTTAGAGCTGATGAGAGTTGCAGCCCAACAACATCTGGGTTATGGAGCAGGCTTGAAAACAAAAGCTCTTTTTGTTCTTCTGCTGTCCCATCTGCTGGGCTGGGTCTTCTGTTCGGCTTTAGCATGGGATGGAGTGGCTGTGCAGGGGAGCAGCTGTAAAAACATTGCCAGAGCCACTGCAGTCACATTTCCAGATTACTGTTCCATGGCCACCTCTTTATTCTCCTGATGTGCACTGACCTGCATCTTTCATTTCAAACAGAGCACATGGAGGACAATTTATAGAGGTCCTAAACACTTTTAGATCAGCAGTTTCCAACCTGCTCCCTCCTAGAAGTGATGGACTAACACCTTTCATTCCCCAGTGAACCCAGATGATAGGAACTGTTATCCAACACATGTGAAGGGATCCAGGTTGTGAAAAACTGGCTTAAGTTACATGGTGCTTAGATACATATGTATGGATTATGAAGTTCAAACATGAAAAAGATATATTTCTGGCCTTTACTTCTTTTAAAAGGGCAGGATTCTGTTCCAATCCCTGGCTTTCACTGGTACCCCCCCCCCAAAAAAAAGGGCAACAGAGTGGAAAAGTCCCCTGCCTCCACACACCTGATTGCTTGGCAGCTTCAGATCAAGTCTCTCTTGCCCTGCATAAAGCTACACTCAAATTCATAAACACTTTTGTTGAAAAATGTGGTTTTGAAGCAACCTGTTCATTTTAAGAATATAACTCACTGTTTATTTTAAAAACGAATAAAAGGAAAGTTGACCCAAAAGGTAAACGTCAGAACCAGAATTCATAGGTGATGGCTCAAAAGGCCAATCAGTACCTGGACCTAACCTGGACCTCAAGGACCAAAAAGAGATCATTCTGCATTTTCTTCTAATTAGTTTTTGTTTTGATGAAACTGGGCATTTTCTCTAGCTCACTGAGATATAGATCAGGGATGGCTGCCTCTCCTCTAGCCTGGCTGACTGAAAGGGTGTATAAACACACTGGCAGAGCAAATAGAGAGTGTGCAGCTGTTTGAATAAAATGAAAAGTGCTTCAGGCAGCATTCTGCTCAAATATGACAGATGGAAACAGAATGCCTCATGGGATATTAAGAGGGCAGCACAAGCCCAAATATATTGCTTGTCCTGTGCAAAGCACTGGGGGATGGGGGTGGAGGGGGCAGAGACAGAAGTGTGTGCTTTCTGTGTGTGTGTGTTCTGTTGAAATGGTCTTTGACCTCAATTACAGTCTTGATCCATAAACTCTTATGGGCAAATGCTCCCCACCTATTCACCCTCAAATACCTTTCTGTATCAATTCTCACAACCTTGGTAACCTGTTGGGTCATGGGGAGAGAGGGAATTTAGACTCAGTTCCTCAGTCCATGAGCTGATTGCTGTGGACCTAATGGACACAGCAAATAGTAATGCATGTGTAAAGTAGCATAATGGAAACTCAGTCCTTGGCACTGGCTGCTGGGAATGAGGGGGTGGGATTTGTATCTCTTTTCTCTTCCATCTTTTTAAATCATTTATAAAACTACTTGAGCCACACTGGCATTATCTCACATTGCAATACTTCATACACAGCCACTGCATAACATGTGACAAATGAACAGAAATGTCACACCAAGGTTTCTTATCCTCCATACCACTCCAGGCCCCAATAAATGCAACACTGGAGTTTATCAGACAAGGGAAATTGGAAGTATAATCCAATGGTAATCTGAACGCAATCATGGGGTTTAACATTATTGTGGGATAGACTACCACAAGCAATTTCGGCAATGGGAAGTCAGTTCGAATGCAATCATGGGATTTCATGTTATTGTGTGATAGACTACCACATGCAATTTTGGGCAATGGCAAGCTATTTTCGGGCAATGTTGAGTCAGTTTGAACACAATTCGAATTCATGTAAATTCGCTGAACTAGCGAATTCACGTGAATGTGTTCTGGCCCCACTTTCTTTTCATTTGAAATTAAGAGAAATTCCTCCCGTGTGATAAACTCCACTGATGGTGGTGGTGGTGGGAGGTCTTTCAGGTGGGCAGTTATACAGATAAATGGATTTCCTAGGATTTTAAATTTAATCTGATGGATGAGAAGCATCAACAACAATGGGGGGTCTCCAGTGTCAAGGGACAGTGAATCTATTCCACGTTTCCAGGAATTATCCAAGGTGCTGGAACGATTTAGGGATAGGGTTTATTATTTTGGAAAGCTGCATGGATGAATACCTGGATTGCATTTACTGCCTCAATGATATGGAAGCCACTAGTTGCTGCTGATCAGTAATGAGGAGAAGGGTGGCAAGAACAAGAGAATGACCTTTGAATTAATTTAATAATCACTTCTCCTCACCTTCCTTCCTTCCTTCCTTCCTTCCTTCCAAACAAAGTTGGAAAAGAGCTTTTTAAAATCTCTCTCTCTCTGTCCCCTCTTTCTGATACTCCCCTCTTCCTCATCCCATCTCCTCCATAAAGCAGGTTGCTGGGAGAAGGAAGCATCACTTGTCAGAGGTCTCATATGATTACTTGGAGAAGGTTTTGCAAATTAATCTGAGGGTCATTCTGCTTTAGAAAGCTGATGCTACTCCAAGTGCAGTTGTCAAGACTTAGAACTTTGCTCCAGAGGATCAGCTTGGGAGAAAATGTCCCAAGGAGCAGGCTGCAGCCTTCCCTTCTAGTGAATTTCTGAATAATCTAATCTAATTTTTGAAAAGACTGAATACAGTCTTGAATTGCTCTATGGGTTCCATGACAAGTCCAAATTCTCTCTACCTCTTTCTAATAACCTGCCTGTGCTGAGGTACCATGACAGTGTGCATCTCCCTGTCTCATTAACAGCAACTGATGTTGTGCAGAAAAGTTCCCTATGCAATGATCTCATGACAGGGATGGATTTCAACTGGGGTGGATGTATGTGGGTGGGTGGGTGGGTGGGTGAACTAATGCAGCCAGACACAGGGGGCTCCAGAGGCTGTATGGTAAATTTGGGCAGGGGGATTATGTGGCTCACCCTAACAGAGGCACAGTACATACCACCAACAAGTGGCGTACTGGCACTGATTTTAGGGTTAGGGACCATGCGGCATACACTGCGGCATTACAATGGTGGCGCCCCATGTACATGGGCGCCGCCATTGTGACGTAAGTGACAAGGGTCATCCATACATCACCACACATTGCTTATGTAACGAGTTCTTTTTCCTCCGGAGGGAAGCAGCACGGTTCGGCAGCTACGGCTTCCCTTTGGAGGAAAGCAGGCCGCCGGCAGGCCGCCCGTTTTGAGCGGTCTGTCCCACGCCATAGATCCAATTGTGGAATGACTATATGACACTGACCAACACAGGATTGCAGTCAGGATGTGACCTTCCTTTTGCCCTTCTGAGTAAGATTGCCATATCCCGGATTCTGCTTGGACATTCACGATTTTCAGCCGTTTTGAATATCCCGGCCTGGGTTCAGGCAAATTCCCGGCTCCCACTGCCACTGCCGCCACCGCAACTATGCGGCAGCCTGCGAGGCCTAGTTCCTTCTCTAGGCCTCACTGGCCTTGGATGGGGCGCAGGGTGGGGCCTCAGCCAGACGACTGAGCCCCGAGGAGCAAGGCCTCTAGGCCTCTCCTCCAGCGGTGGTGAAGTTGTGTGGGGGCCAGACGGCAGGCGGTGGTGGTGCACAGCAGGTGGTGGTGGAGGAGAGACCTTACCACAGCAGCCTCTCTCCTTGGGGCTCAGCCGCCAGCGGTGAGAAGGCTTTGCAGGCTGGCTGGGCCCCAAAGAGAGAGGCTGCTACATCATGTCCTACATTTTGTCCCAGTTTTGTGGAAGGGAATTATGGCAACCCTACTTCTGAGAGTCACTGCAGAGTGAAATGGAGATATTTGGCATAGTATGGTGTTAGGTGGGGTGTTTGAGAGGGTGGAGGTATTTTCATGTGTTTTATGCATTTGCGCGGTTTTATGTATAGTTTTGGAACAAAATTTGCCTTAAAATATGTTAATTTTTAAAATGGGGGGATGGGGACTTTTGAGGATTGGTGGGGCTTCAGGGGCCCTGGAAGTGGGTGCCATGGGCTTGCTGTATTCTGTGGGGTGCACTTGCCCCATTTCAATCTAAATCTTATGGAGAAAGGTGAAAGATGCTTCCCGGGATTGTAATTCAGGCTGGCAGACCCAGATCAAGTTCAATAACTCATCCTAACCTTTATGAGTTCTCCGTGTGAATGACAAATGTGAAAAGAGTAGCAGAAGAACCTCCTAAGATGAAATGAACCAAAGTTATTCATTTTAAAAACATCATGGGTGTAGGGGTTGGTAAGAGAGTATTGTTGAAGACATAGCCTGATAGGAGCCTCTCCTTCCTACCAGTACCTGTTGGCTGTCGAGACCGTGCTTCATTCAAGTAGTAAAGTGCCTTGTTGTAGTCTCCGAGGTGGTAGAAGGCCACACCTGACCGATAGAGTGCCTTGAAGTTCTCTCCTTCCTTCTTCAGTACTTTCAGGCAGTATTCTTTGACTCGCTCATAATTCACCAGCTCAGCTTGAAGGAGGCAGGCTACAAAGGGAAACAACAGCACAAGATTCTTTAGAAAAAAGTCATTCTTCTCCTTTCTTCACACCCACCCCACACCTCTGTGGAAAGGATGCAAAGCCAGGTGAGGTGATTGTGACTCAGGAAGTGGGGCTGTCATGTAAAGTGAGTGTCAAATCCAGTTTTTGCCATCCCTAATCTCAGTTGAAAAGGTCTATAATTAGAAATTTGAGTTAAGATACACTGGTAGGTGTTGTTTATTTTGTAGAAGAGCCATGAATTCTCTGTGGAATGGGTAGCAAAAATCACAAAAGCAGGTAAATGGCTTTGAAGTAACAAAGGAAAAGGAACATAAACAGAATGCTGAATTGTGACTGGCAGTTTCAAAGATCATCAAAATAAAGTGAGGATTTAAAAAAAATGAAATAATATCAGGAAACTGAATGGAAAGGCATGCATTTTGCTTAATCTTGCTGTTGTGATTCTTCTTTTGATGGTGGCCTTTTAACATTCTCTGTTTTAAAAATCCCCACCTACGTATAGTGTTCTTATCCAGGGCCACACACAGCCAACTCTGCTTCCATCTGTTAGAATGTGAATACATTTTCTACAATCAGTGTAGAAGAGAGGAATACAAAATTGGCCCACACTGTTGCTTACTGAAAGTCAAACTTGTGGTCTGTCAGCACATAATGCTTGGATTTGTGTACTCACATTAATCTGGGTATTCATTTTATAATAGTGTCCAAGATTCCACATTGCAGATATGGTTAAGAATACTGTACTTAACTACACATAATCCCCTGATCTGACTTTTCAAACCTACCTTAACAGCCAGCAGCCACAGCTAATGACAGAGGTCTGTTCTGAGGACAACTGGAGTCTCCCTCACCAGCATTCTGTGGTGGGACAAGGAGTTGCAAAAGAGGTCCTTCTTCTGATTGTCACACTGCAGTTCACTGGTGGGAGTGGGCTGGAAATGTCATCTTATTATCATCCTGCTATGTCCCAATCATCAGCACAACAGACCTCCATCACTTGGTATGGCTGCTGCATGTTAAGGTCCAGTGGGGAGCATCTGCAATCATGGCAATAGGGCCACAACTGTAAACATGAATACTGAACAGTTTATGAATGTACAAGTCTAGCTTATGCATTTGTAAAAGCTCAAGATGTTAGCCAATAATAACAACATGTAACAATTGGTATCTTTGGTAGATCTTTGAGTGGTCTGTGTCTGGTTTCTCACTCCCCACTAGTTGTTGTTGTTGTGTACCTTCAAGTCGCTCCCAACTTATGGTGACCTTAAGGTGAACCTATCAAGGGTTGTTGGGTTTTTGTTTTTGTTTTGTTTTGTTTTTTTGCGAGATTTGTTCATAGGGGTTATGCCTTTGCCTTCGTCTGAGAGAGTGTGGCTTGCTTAAAGTCACCCAGTGGCTTTGCATGGCCGAGCAGCAATTTGAACCCTGGCCTTCAGAATCATAGTCCAGTGCTCAAACCACTATACCACAGTGGCTCTCCCCTACTAGTTTAATAACAGCAAAAACTAAAAAGTTCTCCTCCTTTCTATATTAAGTGATTCGTTTCTAATTGAGACAGTTTTAGGGAGAAAATCAGGAGTGGATTTGTGCAGGAAAGAAAAGTGACTTCACTTTTAGTGCTGAAAACAAATTCTTGGGCAAATTTTTGTCCCTTAATTCCAAATAAATGCCTTGGCCCTAAGCCTCTGTTTGACACCTGGCTCCAATTGTTGAACTTCAAGATTCTAGTTAAAGCAACAACAAGGTGGAAGCTCGAACTCCCCTCTCCTCTAGTTAAAAGAACTTCTCAGACTTTCTCTTGGCAACCTTTATAACTAACCTGCAAGTTGTCAGGTGAGTAATACTATAATTCCCTGTTGCAATTGAGCAGGGCTGAGAATGAATTGCTTAAGGTCATCTAATAAGCTCCCGAGAAAGACAAGATCTGTACTGTACTGGCACTCCCAGCTCAGTCACTAAGAGAGTTACTTAAGAATTGCTGAAGTGGCAAATTTGCTACAAACACACAGTGGTTATTTCATAGCAGGCCATTTTCAGGTTTTGTGGGCATGGCTCAGAGGAAGAGCTCATACCAAATTTCAGGTTCAGTGCATCACTGCTTAAAAGGATCAGGTAGCATGAATTTGCATTATGTCATGTCCCAATAGAGAAACTTAGCTTTCTTTACAACAGAACAAGTGGGATAAGGCAGGCTCATATGGAAGTAGGCAGTCTTTCAGAAATCCTTGCTACAAGCCATTTAAGGCTTTGTTAGTCCAGAACCTTGAATTGAGCTCAGAAGCAAACTGGAAGCCAGCATAGTTCTTGTAAGATGACAGTCCTATGGAGCATAAAATGCACAACCTACAACAGTTTGACCACTGTCAACATTTCCCAGGTTCTACAGGCCATGCTGACTGGTAGTCCTAATCCAAAAAAGTAACTTCTAATCTCTGAATAAATGTAATTGAGGCTACAATTCTGTATCACCTGCTTAGCTATGTGGCCACCTTTGTTACATAGCCAAGCAGTGTCTCCTAGCCTGATCCCTCCCAATCTTCATTTACTAAGCAGCATCCACTGCAAAATGACAGGGGCCTGTTCTCTTGCTGATGCTTTCACCTTTTCTCATGAGTGTGATCTCTGGTGCAACAACCAGAAGCAGCACGTGGATATAAGAATTGCCTCCCACTATTATTTTCCTAGCAACCGGCATTCAGAGTCATGTTCCCTCTAATCCAGGATTCAGCATATAGCCAAAAGGAATAGAAGCCATTGACAAAAGTTATGATGAAATCTCATCCAGACCAATTGTCAACATTAGTCAGAAAAAATTAAATTCCCACTGCTTTCAATTGGAGTTAGTCATGACTAACTTTTACCTCACCTGCCTCTCCGGCAACGTGGGACATTATCTGCAGTGATGGCTTGTCATTATGTGGATATTCCATTAAATGGACACATTCAGGGTTGGCCCTGGCGAAGCAGCAAGGGAATATGACCTATATGGCTTTATCTGGTACCATGAGTGGAAGATGGTATCTGGAAGAGGAGAAGAGATACCATTTGGGCTCTGCTTGGACATCACAGGAACATAGGAAGCAGTCTTGTGCCAAGTCAGTCCATGGATCCACCTTAGCTAGTACTTCCAACTTTGCCAATAATGGCTCTCCAATATTTCAGATAGGATACTTTCCTAGCTCTGGTATCACTGGTATTCCCTAGTAGTCTCCCATCCAAGCAGCTGGCTTGACCCTGCTTAGCTTCTAAAATCAGGTAAGACCTGATATTTTCAGAGTGGTATGTCTTGAACCTGAAGCAACATCTCTTGACCTGACACTGCATGCACTCACCATTAATAATGTGACATTATGTCTCATTGAAGAAAACAGAGGGGGCATTTGCTCTTAGTGGAGCTTCAAAGTTTTTATTTTTATCAGCACAGCAAAAGCGAAGGAGTTAAATCTGTAACCGCTGGCTTCTCTCTCTCTCTCTCTCTCTCTCAATATTTATACACACACACCCCACATCCAATAGCTGGGGAGTGTGTGTGTGTGTGTGTGTGTGTGTGTGTTTTAAGGCATATGCAGTGCAAAGATGCATTGAACCTAATATTTACTTTGGGCTGTGTGCCAGACTCTGAGCTCTGGTCGTTACTTGTCCAAAATAACAGAACAAGGCAGAGGTGAGGCCAGCAGAGTGACACAGTCCAAGTGAAGACTTGCCAAAGAATTGTTCTGCAAACACCCCTTGTGGCTGAAAATCTCTTCTTTTGCTCATATTGCGTCCTTCACTTCCAGTTTAGTGCAGCCAGTCATGGAGCCAGCAAGGCGGGAAGCTGCTGTCTGGACTAGTTAAATCTCACAGAAATGAGTTTTATGGAGGAATGGCTGCATCATGGGGGATGGGGGGGGAGGTTGGATGAAAAGCGATAAGAACATTTGATATCACCAGAGCAGTACATACATGGTGGATTTCAAAAGCAACCTACCAGCAGATACTTCACAGACACTTTCAAAAATTATCTATAAATGCATTATTTTATTCAGCTGCATCCTCTCCTGTTTTTCAAACACTGATTCCTTGGTTGTCCCTAGTTTCTAACGGAGATCAAAATGGACGTATGGAGGTTTTTCTTCTTCCCTCTTTCTGCATCTCTCTCCACACTTTTTCTTTGCTGAAAGTGTGAATTTCATGCTAGAGCCCTTGACAGCTCTGAGGCTGGTGTTCTATATTTATGTGTCAAATAACAGGTACAGCAGTAGCAGCAACTGCCCTTTGCCCATCTGGGCTTGGGAGCAATCCCCTTGCACAAGGCTGGTTTCAAAATGATGCACCAGGGCAAGAAAATACAGAAAATATCAATAGAGTGTGAAGGAAGAAGTCAGGAAAAGCCCTAGTGAACACTAATAAGCTTGCAGGAAGCTCCTTTATACAAGTTACACCAATAACTGGTCTAGTCCAACATTGCCTCTATACTTACTGGCAGCACCTCTGGATTTTCAGGCAGTGCTTTCCCCTATCCCTTCGCTTATGTGGAGATGCTAAAGTATTGAATTTTGGATTTTCTGCATACAAAGCATGTGCTCTACCTCTGAGCTATACTTCTCTTATAGGCCATTTTATTACATTGATCAACTGTTTAGTTCTAGCAACTGCCCAAGCATCCTTTCACACTGCACAATTATCATCCTACGATGCCACTTTAACTGCCATGGCATGATATTATAGAATCCTGGGATTTGCAGTTTGGGGAAGGGTATTTAGACTCCCCTTCCAGAGAGCCCTACCGCCCCATCAAGCTACAAACCCTATAGGATGTAGCCCTGACAAAGTGGAATCACAGTGCTATAACTGTGTCATGTGAAAGGGCCAATTAGTAGTTGAAAGTGAGAGGTCACTATGAAGGTCATGCAAATCCCCTCCCCATGTTTCTAGGTTAAGAAATATTAAATCCACCTTTCTTAATCCAAGATCGCTCTGCCCTTTATTCTGCAAACAAGACAATTCTCTAGGGGTGGGGACTTCTGTACATTTTGGTCAAGAACTTGGAGTGCTGCAAAAGTGGAACTTGACAGTGTTGGGTTAATGTCTCTGTACCTCAGTCTTAATAACAGAAGTTCATGAGGTCATATGAAAGAAAGCAGATCTCACTCATCTCTCAATCTTTGGGCATCTTTACCCCAGAGTTATCCACTGCCCTCAGCAGTGCATTCTCCAAAACTATTCTTGGTATAATTGTCTGCAACCCAAAATTACTGAAAAGCTAAAGTTACTCCAGAGCCAAGCTCTTCTAAGACATTTCCCATTTCAAAAAACCTGCAAATAAGTTTTTTTTGGTTTTTTTTAAATTGCTTGGCAGCTGACATGCTACTTAAAGCCTCCTTGATCATGTTTTGTATTAATTAGATCAGTTTACTATATGACTGCTTGGCAGCCTCCCTGTGATGGATGAAGAAATTAAAAAATAAGTGCCACTTTCCAGTTAGCAGCTGATTCATTGACTTTTCCTATCTGTTCATTAAAATTATGTTAGATTTGCTTGCCAGTTGATGCAGTGTGTCACCAAATGCAACAGAACGCCTACCCTCGACATTACAATCCAAATCAATCCATGCTAAACCAGGAAATATTGATCATCCAAGGGTCTGGGATATACAGGTAGACTGAGCCATTTTGAAGCAGAAGCAACAACAATAACCCCTTCTCCTCCTCCTCCTCCTCTTCCTTCACCACCAGCAGCAACATTATCTCAGCTGTTTCCCCCATCTTAACTAGTAAAATTGATTCTTTTCTGTTGAAGACCTTGGAATGTAGGAGAAAGACAGGACACATGAGTACATATGTATGAATGGCACAAAAGGATTTCTGGCTTTAGAAAGCAGAGAGCCAATGTGGTGCAGTGACTTGAGCATTGGACTAGGACACTGGGAGAGCAGAGTTCAAATCCCTGTTTAGCTAAGGAAACTCACTTGGTGACCCTGGGCAAGTCATACGCTCTCAGCCTTGGAGGAAGGCAATGACCAATTCTGCCGAGAAAACCCCATTGTTGCCATAAGTCATAAATGACTTAAAGGCACACAGTAACAATGAGGAGGAGAAATAGTGCTAGAACCCTGGCAACTCTCCTTAATTCTGAATTCCCCCTACTTCTGGGAAATTCTAGGCAGACAAATGGTTTTCCTCTGAAAGTAAAGCTATTGATATGCAGAAGCCAGATCAGTTCTCCTTCCCCCTATAAATGAGGCCACCCGCCTCGGCGGGGCGGCCTGGTTGCCGCTGGGGATACCCCTGTGGCGGGCAGTGGGCCCCTCCCGGCTCGAGCGGCCCCAGAAGCCCCAGCGTGGGGGCCGCTCGAGCCACGATTGGCTCTGGGGGAGGGCGGGAGGCGGGACTCCCGCCCGCACAACTGGGACTATGGGTCTCAGCGGGCGGAAGCGCCCGCTGATTGGGTGGTGCCATTGTATGGCGCCGCCCGCGATTGGTTGGGGGCCGGGGTGCAGGCTCTGGCCCCCCTTTGCCGGCCTCCTATTGGCTGGTGGGCCTATTTAAGGCCCACGAGGCGTGGGAGCTGGCCCCATTGCTTGCTTTGCTCACCCACCCACCCTCCCTATGTGGGTTGTGTGTTGTCACAAGTTGTGGGGCAGTTGCATAGGTCTTGGATCTGGTGGGCGTGGTTTCCAGGGCTGCGTAACACTGGATCGGGAGTCCATCCGGACATGGGGGGGGGCTGCGAGCGATGTGATGTTGCCATTGCGGGGGCATCATCGGCACAGCTCCCTCCCGTTGACAAGGGATAGTTATGCATTGATGCGCATTTGCGGAAATGCGATCAATCGCCTGAGCGATCATTGGAGCATAAGCGTTAACCGAAAATCCCTTGCCATCCCGAAGCTTGGCCGTGACCAAGCACCTTGGTTCATTCACTCAGCACTGGGCTGATGAATGACAGATCCAGACCTCATGCATTGGAGCCAACCCTACGTTTTATGTTTGCTGTCTCTTGGTATGCTAATAAAGTTGTGGTCTTTCCTCCAACATGCGCTGTTCTCATTTGTCCGCGGCGGCGTCCCTCTTAGGCAACTGATCCTGGGTGGAGAAACCAAACGTGTGTTCTCTACTAATTTCCCTCCACATGAGACAGAAGAAACTTACATTGTTCCTGATGCACACTAAAAGCAGCCTAGAGAAAGGGTAGCGTATTGGTCAGGGATGATATTGTCAATGGCTGTATTCACACTGCGGAAATAATCTCATTTCACCCCACTTTAACTGCCATGGCTCCATGCGGTGGATTTCTGGGAATGGTAATTTGATGGGGCACCAGTGCTCTCTGCCAGAGAAGAGTAAAAGTCTCACAAAACTACCATTCCCAGAATTCCAAAGCACTGGACCATGGCAGTTAAAGTGGTGTCAATATTTCTGCAGTGCGGATGCAGCCCTGATCACGATCCTATCCCTTCTGTCGTGAGGAAGTTCTCCTACCCTCTGCCAGCTGGGTGTCCCACCTCTTCCCTCACCCTTCTCCTAATTGGAGAGGGACTATCAAAAAATAAATAAAAGCTCAAGTGTCAAAGAAGAAAGAGGTGTCTCAAGGGCTTCCTACAGTTCCTCCAGCGCTTCCAAGAGATTCCTGTCACATTCTACATTTGCACTGCAGAAATAATCCAATTTGACACCACTTTAACTGCCACTGCTCCATGTGATAGAATTCATATGGATAGTATTTTGTTGAGGCACCAGAATTCCATCACATGGAGCCATGGCAGGTAAAGTGGTGTCAAACCGGATCATTTTTGTAATGCAGATGCAGACAATGTTGTTCCTCATTGAAGGGGACTCAGCCTCTATGATCAGGTATTGTTTGGGGAAATATGTATTGACTGTTTATGCCTGATGCTGGAGCCCAAGTTAGCCTTGAGGTGGGTCATCCCACAGTGGGCATCAAGCTGAGTTTAATGACTTGGCACTGGAAAGTGTCTGTCTGCACTGAGCTAGGTTGGAATCAAAAGCAGTGTCTTTCACCTTTCTCAAAGTTCTGTATGTTCGTTCTAATGCCAAGAATAAACTTCCACTGAACTGTGAAATATAATTTCATGTTCCAACTTCCATTTCAATGTCATTCACTTCATTCAAGATATTAAAACCAAACAGCATGGAGCTTTGAGGTGATATTTAAACATGATAAGAATAACAAATGCTGTAAATATTAGAAGCACAATGCATTTGGTTTTAAAGGAAGCCATAAATGGGGAAGAAAGATACCCCATGCCCAGAGTACCGTTTATTCTAATTCATGGTCTGGGAGATACAGCAAGAATTCAGCAAGTGAAGGAGTGGAGAAAGTGTAGCCTTTCAGATGTTACGGGACTGCTGCTCCATAAGCAGTAATGAGTGCAGTTAGTAGTGAAGAATACAGGGAACCACATTCCAAAAACATCCCAAGAGGTTCCTGAGCTAGTGTATCAACCACCTGGCTCTCCAGCAAAGAGAAAATATGAGATATGGGGACCTTTTCCCACGATACAATTATTGTAGTATGATTGCATGTAAACTATGCTGGAAACATCCTTCGGCATCCTGGGTTTGTAGTTTGTTGAGGTATTAGAGCTCCCTGGCTGAGAATTCAAAATACCCTTCCCTAAAATGCCAGTGTGGTATAGTGGTTTGAGCTACGGTTTGACTATGACTCCGGAGAACAGGGCTCAAATCCCTGCTCAGCCATGGAAACCCACTGGGTGACCTTGGGCACATCACAGTCTCTTAGCCTCAGAGAATGGCAATGGCAACCCCCCTCTGAAGAAACTTGCCAAGAAAACCCTGTGATAGGTTTGCCTTAGAGCTGCCATAACTTGGA
>NC_056522.1:315247404-315291698 GCF_019175285.1 Sceloporus undulatus | reverse complement strand
AATGGCTCAAAGGCACACAACAAACAAACAAACAAACAAACAAACAAACAAACTGCAAATACCAGGATACCATGGGATTTTGCCAGGGCCATTAACTGGAATCATAGCACTGTAATTGTGTAATGTGAAAGGGCTCATGGCACCATACTAGTTAAGACCCACACATTCACTTTTGCTTATAGTCCCTGAGACTTGCAAGCCACCATTGTACAGTGGAACCTTGTTATCCACTTGGGTTTGGTTCCAGAAATCCCAGTGGATAACAAAATCCGTGGATGTTCAAGTCCCACTAAATATAATGGCATAGCAAAATGGCATCCCTTATACCAAATGACAAAATTAAGGTTTGCTTTTTGGAATTTATATGCTTTTGGAACATTTTAAAACTGTGGATGCAGATAAAAATCTGCAGATAAGGATGGCTCACTGTATGAGGCTGTTTCTATGGTCATCTAAACTGATACTGGTGGCAATGAATTTTCTGTTTTGTAACATGTTGCCTGGTGGTATAGTTAAGCTTTTTATTTAGTAAATTACTAATCCATGAAACAAACAGGTAAAGAAACAGTAGAGAAAGGTGATTTATACTATGATCTCCTTAAAAGATTGGTCCTGTCAATTCAGAACTCGAGATAGGAAGGTGAGGGGGCAGGTTTTATGACATGAAAAATGTGGACCTAAAGAGTTTCACAAGGGAAAAGAGAAAGGAGTCTGGTGGCACTTTTAAGACAGCAGTCAACCCTCTGTTTTCACGGGGGATCCATTCCAGACAGCCCCCCACGAAAATGGAGTCTCGCATGTATTCAAGCCCCATAGGCTTGAATGGGGTGCACGTGCACCCCCACGAGCAGAATATAATCTGTTATTTCAACCTATTCTTCAAGGGCTACAGCCCACTCTCCTCGTTTTATACTGAAACAGACTAATGCTGAGGAAGCAGACTAAAGTCTACAAAAGCTCATGCTGCCAACTTCTTTATTTCAGTTAGTCTCAAAGGTGCTACAAGATCTCTCTACATACTGAATCTACAGACTAACACAGCTATATCTTTGGCTTTTCCCAGGCTAATGCTATTATCTGTCTGAAAAACTTCACATGCAAGCTTCTTCAGAGTGTCCTTTAATAATAACTGTGCTCCTCTATCTTTGGTTATTGGCCTTGTGGTTAAAAAGCTACACAGAGATTGCATTTACACTCCAGAATTTGATACTATTTATACTGTCAGGGCTCCATCCTATGGAGTCTTGGGATTTGTAGTTTATTGTGGCACCAGAGCTTTCTAATAGAGAAGGCTAACTAGCTCACAAAAGTACAAACCACAGAATTCCATAGTACTGAGCCAGTTAATGTGCTATCAAACTGCATTAACTCTGCAGCATGGCAGCACCATGGCTTGATGGCAGTTAAAGGGGTGTCAAACGGCATTAATTTTGCATTGTGTCAGCAATCTGCAATCAGGAGAGAGAAAATGAAAGAGACAGAGAAATTGGTTCAGTGGTGAGACCCAGTTCTTTGTATTAATCAGTTCCTCCTGCTTTGATAAATATTCCCTGTCCCACCCCACCCATCCAAGCTATGTGAGGAGAGTTAGTTTGTTCTATTTTTGTTTTTGTTTAATGCTCTTGTTGTTGATCAAGCAGGTAAAATGCCTTGGAGAGTTCCCTTCTCTCTCTGTCTGCTTTTCTAAATTACCCCAATAATCTCTGACCTAGCTTTTATCTTTCAGAATCAATATTCATCTTGTGGAACCTGCTGAAGCTCTTCCTTTTCTTTGCTGATTTACATTTTCCCCTATTGCAAACCCTGCCAGAGCTTTCCTTCCCCCAGGAACTCCTTCACCCCCTTCTTTCCCCACCCTGGTCCTCTTTCTCAGCAAGAAGCTCTGCATTCATTTCTTCCCTTCTGATTTTCCTTTGAGCTTTTGTTGCATCCAAAGGTGTCTCTTCACCTCCAAAAGCATCGATCTACCATCAGAATGGATGCTGCAGGAGAAACAAGTTCCTCCAATTGGGCAAACTCTGCTCAGGTAGATTGGAGGGACAGATTTCGAGGGGCTGTAAAATGGAAGGAGAAGTCAAAGGGCATGAGGTCAAGCTGGCTTCTAAAGTACGGGTTGAACAAGAGTCTCCGATTTCAGGATGTATGTTCAGTCATTTTTAAATCTCAAATTGGAGAGCAGTTTTTTGCCCTCCCAGTGCCATTTTACTTTTAAAGTATACATTTTAAACTCCATGTTTTAAATTCTATGTTCTTTGTGTATTTCAGAGTGAAAGAAAAACAATTACGACAACAACCCTCACACAGATTGAGCAATAGTTACAATCAAATTCATTGTAGTTTTTGTTAAGTGCCTTCAAGTCATCCTCAACTTATGGCATCCCTATCTCAGTGTTTTCTTGGCAACAACTATTCAGAAGAGGTTTGTAATTGCCTTCCTCTTATTCGGTTGAGTTTCTATCACTGAGCAGGGATTCAAACTCCGGTCTCCTAACCCAATGCTCAAATTAATCCTAATCCAATGATCGAACCCCAAAGTTTGCTTTTAAATGTGAAAAGATCCCATCCTTCCAGAGTGTGCTATAAGACTCAGCAAAATGTTGCTTGAATCCTGTGATATGAACAACATTCATTGTTGTCAAGTCTTTTCCAACTTCTGGTGACCCTAAGGCAAATTTATCATGGGTTTTCTTGGCAAATTTCTTCAGAGAGGGTTTTCCATTGCCATCCTCTTGAGTCTGAGAGAGTGTGACTTGCCCAAGGTCAGTAATTGCTCTTCTCTTATCAATAGTCCACTTCATGCATCTGACAAAGTGAGCAATCCCGCTTAATCCTTTCATCCCACTTTTTCAGATGCTTTTAAAATGTCACATTTCTCTCTCTCTCCTCCTGTCCCTTTCACTCTTTATCCTCAGCTCACTTCCATTTCTGCTGATTTCAAGTTGAAAAAAAAGCTGGAATTATACTAACTCAACTGGGGAGAAGAGGGACTGCAATATTGCCCTTTCCTGTAACTTCAGGCAAAAACAAACTGCTGCAGCCTTTCTCTATTTATCCATTCTACCTCATTAATACATTTTGCCTTTTTGAACACGCTTTAATGTTGCATGGTCATGCATGTTCCAGTTTCCTTCTGTGAAATGCTGGAGTGTATGAAAGAGAGGAAAAAAGTCAAAGAGCCAACCACAACATCCAAACATGCTCACCAAATGAACAGTACTCTACAAGACTGGGACCCTAGCCAGTTTCTAATACAATATCCTTTTTTTATGTATAGGGGTTTTGGCCCTTTCTGGGCTATTTTAGGGCCAGGAGAGGCCTTTTCCCTGACAGAAAGTGACCCTGAGTCAGTTGACTCCCACATATTCTACACAGCTAAATAAATAAGTAAGTAAGTAAGTGTGTCCCTAAGGCCCACAAAACCAACCTTGGGGTACCTCACTTTCCCCATCATTGGCCTGCAGCAATAGGAATAGGCCAGCTTCCAGCTGTGGCAGGGAGGAAAAGCCAGATTTTTGGCAGTGCAAAAAGGAGTGGATGTTTGCTGCTTCTCTTTCGGCTGGCAAAAAGGAGGCGTGAGGTTGCCATGACCCCAATCCACCTTTGGTAGGGGTGGTCTGTTTTACTCCAAAGATCAGAATAGCTCAGCTATGTTGCAGCATTTCAGGGCACTGGCTTACCTACCTCCTCCAGTAGAAAGAGAAATATTTTTTTTCTTGGTGACTCAAGCAAAGGTTGAAATGAAATGAAATATCCTTTGCCACATCACACCAAGATGGTAAATACAGTACAGATTTTGACAGTGCTTACTTCCATGTTATGCATTTTGGCTTGTAGTGACATAAAAGTCAGGTGCAATCTTTTCTTTACAATGCAGCTGACATTAATCTACAATTTATCTTTACGGGATCTCCATGCAGATCAGTCAAATGATCTGAAGCTATTCTTGATGATTGCATCTTGACCAGAAATTTACTATTAAATTTGCCGGTGAACCATTCAAACACCCATTGAATGCTAGAAGAGTAGGGCTGGTTGAGTGAATATTTCAGACCCTCTGACCAATTTCTCAGTGTTGTCATCACCAGTGTGTGTTACAAATGATGGGGGACAAAGCGCCATTTATTTTTCACATAGAATCATAGAGCTGAATGAGACCACAGGGACAATCTGGTTCAACACCCCTGTCACACAAGAATACATAACTGAAACAACACTGCAAGATGTCCATCTAATCTCTGTTTGAAGTATTGATATAATTCATCACCAATTTTCTTTTCAAAGGAAACAACATGTAAATTCAGAAATTTTCTTCCTATTCTAAGAAATGTTCTTCCTATCCCAAGAAAGACTTTGAAAATCACACGGTTTTCAAAGCTCATTTGCAATTTGGGACTTAATTCATACATTTGCATTTGCATGTGGCTGTTTTGCACAGAAAAAAAGCATCCCCTGTGCAGAAAATGCTGTTTTCTGCACAGCCACATACAGATTCTGCATGGGATGCCCAATTGCATCATTTTCTGTGCAAATAATAATATGAAAATATAATTGTTGTTGTATGCCTTCAAGTCATTTCTGACTAATGGTGACCCAAAGGCGAAACTATCATGGGGTTTTCTTGGCAAGATATGTTCAGAGGAAGTTTGCCATTGCCTTCCCATGTGGCTGAGAGCGTGTGACTTGCTCAAGGCCACCCAGTGGGTTTCATGGCCAACCATGGATTCAAACCCTGCTTTCCAGAGTCATAATTAAACACTCAAATCACTATGCCACACTGGCTCAGATAGGAATGTCATATTGTGCACAGAAAACAACGGTTCCTGTGATGAAAATGCTGTTTTTGTACAAAACAACCACATGCAAATTTTGAGCAGAATAAATCCTGAACGGCAAAGATTCTCATCAGCAAAGGATTCTTCTTGTTTATATTTTTATCCCATGCAAATGGGTTCTCTAGTAACAAATGAGGAGACATTCAACAACATTAAATGTGGAAAATAACATCTAAACCTATTTGGTGAGCCACCTTTTGGGATATACAGAGCTTCTTGGAAATTCAGCACAGTTGCTGCTAGTAAGAGCCTCCTGTAGTTTCAAAACAGGATAATGGAAATAGATGCTTGGCAAGGACAGCTTGGTGTGTTCTTTGATGGTTACACAGGGGAACTATACAAATTATGCCTTGGGAATAGTGTTTCAAGTGCTGGTGATAGCGTTGCTTTCCTATCACGCTAGTAAGTAAACAAACAGATTTTCAGAGAACATGCCAATATATATATATATATTCAAAGACAATGTCTTCTAAAAATGCTGCTATCTAATGGGAGAAAATCCCATTAGACACAGCATGTTGGCAACAATAGCTTCTGCAGAGGAAATAAGAGGTGCGTTTCAAGATTCTCAAAAAGATAGTGGCTTATCAGTAGAAAAGCTGAACCCACTGCATTCCATGTGTACTCTTAATGCTTTCTTTAAGCCTTATATAAATGTATAAAAGGACAAGTAAATAAATAATATCATATCATATATCATACTATCATTCTTACATTTGTACTTGCCTATAGCCTGTACACAACTAGTTAAAATCAAAGTTTTTATAAATTACTTTAAATGTAGCTCCCCCTTTATTTTGTCCACTTATTTCCATTTAATACTTGTGCAGGGTGAACTTCTCAAATTATGCTTATGCATAGGATATGTAGAGATAGCACAGAATTGCTACTAAATGTCCTTGAACCATTGGAGTAAAATGATATACCTGTGTAGTGAATCCATGCAAAGGTAATCATACTATTTGCATTGATGAGTCACTCACTACTATTGGTGTAACCTCTGCTATGATAAAGTCAAAGTATATACTGAATTTAAACATCATTATATTAGAAAATCTCTCCTACGAGTTTGGTATAAGTACTGTGTAAACAGAGATTTCCCCCCCTAAGATAATATTAGCCACCTCACTGTAGGAAGCCTTTTTTTAAATAGAAAGAATGGGTTAAAATTGGAGGTGGTTGTTTCATAAAGATCTTTCATATTTTGAATTAGATGGTTGCAAGGTTAAATCAAGAGAGATCATTCTCAAGGAACCCAAAGATCATAACTCATTTGTTTATATGTAATTTAATCAGGAAAAGAGAAATGCAGCCACAGAGATTAGGGAAAATGAGTTTTATGTGGAACTGTATAAAGACGATGACCATGTACAGTCCTCCCTTCCCTTATGCGGGGGATCCATTCCAGACACACACACACAACCCAGTGTAAGGGGGAAATTGTGTATACTCGTGCCCCATTGAAAATAATGGGGTATGTGCATGCGGCGCTGCATGGTGCCCGCACCATTCATTATATTGTACAGCGGCTTCAGCATATGCTGAAAGCTGCGGAAGGGAAGTCCGCATATGTGTGAGCTCACTGTACTTTTAAAAGTTTCTAAATGGCTGTTATAGCTAGAGACAGAAGCTGAACCTGTAAAAGAGAACGTGATAAGGTGGGCCCAAAATTTTGGGCATAATATCCAAATAAAATGTGGTCCCAAGATATAAATTTTTCTTTGTGTAGTGATTTAAAAGAAAACCTGTATAAGATTATGTACAGTATAGGTGTTATCTACCATGTATACTCAACTATAAGTCAAGAAATATATGCCCCAAAATTGACCCTAAAATCCTGGGTCGACTTATATACGGGTCAGTATACTAATACTGCTTAGAAAGGTCCTGAAACAAGCAATGCCTGATGCCCCACTCTTCATGTCTCAAAGCAGGAGGGGATTTTTTTGTATGTGTGTGTGTGAAAGAGGTTCCCAGTCTGATTTTAAAGTCTTCTCTTCCCATCAAAGAAACACCCTTTTCCACTTCTTTCCCTTCCTAGTCCAATCTTGAAGTCTTCTCGTCCCATTAAAAACACCCCTTTTAGTTCCTCTTCTTTCCCTTTCCAGTCTGATCTGGAAGCCTTCTCTTCCCATCAAAGAAATACCCCCTTTAGCTCCTCTTCTTTCCCTTCCCAGTCCAATTTGAAAGCCTTCTCTTCCCATCAAAGAAACATCCCTTTTAGCTCAATTTCCTTTCTTCCCCAACCTGATGTTAAAACCTCTCTTCCAGCACCGAGGAAGTAGTGTTAGGTGGTTGGGAGAGGTCCAGAGAAGGAAAAGGAAGCCTTCCTTATAAACCCTTAGGTTTTACCCTCAACCGATCCATATGTCATATCAAAACCCATGATTTTGACCCTGAAACCTTCCCTCAGCTTATACATGAGGTTGACTTGTACACGACTATATACAATAACTCCAAATAAGCTGTTAAAAATCTCCCAGAATGTTTCAAACCAATGTTGGGGATGTCAGCATAAGGAGGACTCTTTCTTCATATATGGTGGACTTGTAAAAAAGCAAAAAGTTACTGGCCAAACATTTATATGTTAATAAAAAAAAATTAAATCTAATTTACAATCAGAAAATAAAGAAAAAGAAGGGAGGGGGAGAAAGAAAAAGAGAAAAATGCTTTTCAGTAATACATAGTAGGGCTGTGTTACCAGAATTATTTTTGTTGGGCACTATGGATAAAAAACTGAAGACTAAATATGAATTATTTCTTCTATATATGACAACAGCAGGAAGAATATTGTTTGCTTAAACTTAGAAATGGACTAAAGTACTGACAATGGAAGAATGGAGTTAGCCCAAATTGCCAAATTAACATAAGTTCCAAAGGGTAAGCCAACTGGAGATTTTTTTGAAAGACTGGAAACCATTTATGGATCTTTTCACCAATAAGAAATCTAACAATGTAATTTTTAGTAATTTAAATAGGATTATTTAGAAGGATCTGTAATGGTAAAATAATATTTTATTATTCCCTTCTACTTTACTTTGCATTACAGTTTGGAGCAGGGAAGGGTCTAAAAGCCCTACTGTGTATTAGTTAAATGTCTTTCTTTCTTTCCTCTTTCTTTATTTATTTTCTGAATGTATGTTAGTTAAATTGTAAATTAGATTGTTCATGCTACAATTCATTTAAAAATTATAGGGGGAAAACTGCCTCTGAGCAAGCTTTCAAAACAAGAAGTTTCATCATTGGACAAATGCTATAAAAACATGCAGAGGGAGTGAGGGGTGGCAGCATTAGCCTTAGCATGTTGTCTTCAGATGGTATGAGAGGAAGCGTTTGCAAACAATTAAATAAGGCTCATCAGGTTAGACCACCAATAATGACCCTGGGCCTGTTTAGATGAGAATAACAAAGGCCATAAAAAAGAAAAATAATATTTAGTTTTCCATTTCAGAATAGAGGAGACTCAATTGAAATCTCATGTCTGTCTCTGCTCTGTGCAAAGTTCACAGCCCCGAGCCCAGTGAGTTCTTCAATACCATATTATCAGCATTCCTCAGTATCTCTGTATTGTTAGGGCTGCAAATGAATTTAGGTGCTAGACCAGACAAAACATGTTGAGAGAAGCCAATTTAGGTATATTTATCTTTTGGGTAAAGAGCCAAACCCTTCAGAATATAAAGTCCTGGTTTAAGATAGTATAAATGCCTGTTTCTCTAGTATAGGATCCCACTGCTGAGTGGCTAAATCTGGTATTTTTCAAGTTATACAAATACAGGGCTAACCATGTTGACCATAGGACAAATTCTAAAGTCCATCTTGTGGTGATACCTTTACAGCGGGTCCTTGTTATGTGCTGGGATTTAGTTCCAGGAACCCCCCATGGATAACAAAATCCATGGATGCCCAAGTCCCATTAAATACAATGGCATAGCAAAATCGTATCTCTTATATCAAATGGCAAAATCGAGGTTTGCTATTTGGAATTTAAACTTTTTTTGAATATTTTCAAGTCGTGGATGCTTGAATCCGTGGATTTAAAAAATCAGTCAGTAAGGAGGGCCAACTGCATTTGTTGCCGCTATGTAACTTCAAGCTGACTCTGACTTATGGTGACCCTATCAAACTTTCTTTAGAAGAGGTTTGCCACTGCCTTCCTCTGAGGCTCAACTAATGTGACTTGCCCAAAGTTATGCAATTAGTTTCCATAGCAGACTGGGGATTTGAACTCTGGTCTCCCAGAGTCCTAGTCCAACAATCAAACCAGTATACCATGCTGGCCCTTAATACAATTATTGATTGGCCTAATAGAGTATTATACTACTACTGCAAAGGCAACCCACCCCCCAGGCCAAGCCACCCAAAACACCTTGCTTTGAAGAGTCCTCAGAGTAAACTTGGTCTTACTGCAACACCATTGCTGCTCCAGTCTGCCAGTCCTCCACTCTGGAGAACCTGGCTGGTTGCTTCCCAACTGCAACATTTGCCACACTGGGAAAAGGGGCCAGCCTGTTTGTCCAGAATGGTGACAATAGGCCTCCTGATAGAGGAAGGTACTACTCATGATTCATGTTAATCCTGCTGCCTGAACAGGCACTGTGTTCTGACTATTGGGATGGCCAACGCTGAATTAAATTATCTGAATTAAATTATCTAAAGCATAGGGTTTGAATTTCTAAAAGAGTAAAAAAAATCTATGAAAAATGATCACAATTGGGTTGAGCCGTATGGCTTAAATAGAGGGTGAGGATCGAAAGACTACGAACTTATGCACAGTTACTTGAGTTTAAGGCCCCTTGAACACATGAGTGAACATACATAGGCCGACATATATTGTGCTGCTCATGTGGAGTGTTTTTTTGGGCAATGCATAACATGTTAGTATATTGAAGGTGAAAATGTTCAGATGTGCAATGGCTGCAGAAGCCTAAATCGGCTACAGCTGGAGTCCAGAGCAGCAGCCGGATGTTCAAGGTCAACTGAGCAGGACTAAATGTAAATATGCTATGTCTTCAGACTCAAGAGGGATTGGTGTCTGTGGTGCATAGCAACTTGTATAGGAAGAGGCTGGACTTAGTGGTCGCCTCATGGTAATTCTGTATATAAGGAAAACGCTGTTCTGGTGGATTGTGGGAGTTTGGAGATAGTGTGGTGTGTCGGTAAGAGTTTTTGTATAGTAGCGACTAGTTCATGTTTATTTGAAACAAAGTAATAAAGCCCTCTAAGGAGTGATTCTTTGATTTAGCAGCTGTCTCTCCAGGCATTGTTCCAGCAAGCTGAAAGCTTGTATTTGGAGTTTCACTCTGTTCCTGTGTTGGAGAGATAACTGGTGTCTTCATCCAGTTGGCACCGGACCGGAATCATGGGCAAGGTTCATCACCCAAAATATCAACATAATAGTTACATCAGCTAACAGTGGAGTAAGCAGAGTTGCACATGTGGAACTGTTGCATGTGTGGTAGCATATTAAAGTACACAGAGTAGTGTATGAATGCACCTCTATACATTGCCTATGCCCACTGAGCATTGCAATTGCACAAGGGGTTGTCCACAATACACACTGACCATTCATCCATGTATGTTGCACTACATTAGTATTCAGTGTGGGGATTGTGTATTGTAACTCTGCCAATCGACATGTATCTACGCTGAGGTGTTGCAAGATCTCAGCCATTATCATTATCATTATTTACTTATATCCCACCTTTCTCCCAATGTAGGGACTCAAGATGGCAAACAGCAAAATTTAAAACAATACAATTTAAAAACAGTACACAAACATTAAAATGTATAAATATAAAATTTAAAAAACAATCAAACAATTTTAAAAGTTAATACAATTATGAATTAAAATGCAATGTATTAAAAATACAAACCATTGGGTAAAGCTATGTATAACATTGTTTCCATCCCAACAGCCTCTCAGGAACCTTTGTCTATAGCAAATGCATTGACTAGTTGCTCATACTGCAAACAGATATCACTTAACCCTGATTTAATGTCCTATCTTAATTGGCAGCAGTGCTGAAAGGAATCTGATTCTACTGGGAAACTCAAACATTAACTTGTGTCCATCCTTCATTACATTGCTCAGTATAAGAACATAAAGTGAACACTGCCAAACTGGATCAAAAATGGTCTAGATTCTAGAAGATGCTTCTAGGATGCTAATAGGCAGGTATTGAACCAACAGCTCCCCCAAATTGTATATCCCAGCATCTGGTATTCAGTGGCATAATGCCCACTGTGAACATGGAAGGTTAGTTTCTACTTTGGTTGACAGGCCAATCTATCCTCTATGGAGTTATCTATTCTTTTCTTTTTCTCTTTCTTTCCTTCTTTCTTTTCTTGCAAAGGTCAGTAGATCAGATATATATATATATAATGGTCTGAAATATGGAATCTCGATGTGAGCCTCTTTTGCCTCTCTTCAGAACTTAAATTGGTCACAATGCAGCACTATGCAATGCAGGGCAATGCTATGAGCAGCACCTGTTACATTCCCAATGCCTGCTCTGTTCTGTTTCCTAAAATGAGAGTTTTATTTCCCTTAGGCAAGCCAGTAAGTGACTAGCTACAAGCCTGATTTAAAGGTTCTTCACAGTGTTTGGATTGTATCCATAACTTAGATTCACCTGAGAGGCCTGAGAATTGTACTTCATGGCTGCAAAAAAATGGGGTCAGAAGAGTCATGCCAGATCAGTACTATGTATAAGTGGTGAGAATGGGCTTGCAAATTAGACGTTTTCAGTAAATAAAGTACCATGCCAAAAGATCAGGACCAACCAGATGGTGAGGGGCCAGTATAAATTACCAGGGTCCAGTAGTCTAGGAGGAGGCCTGAGACCCAACTATGTAGCATATAGAATCATAGACTTGAAAGAGTTGTCTTTCTTGGTAGTATTGTTATTTGTTGATTGTTTTCTATATCTATTGTCAAATGGTGGATTTCAAAGAAAATTATAATGATATCCAAAATTCTGAAGATTTTTAGCTAGCCCACTCTTGGTGCAAGGGAGAGCAGGGCTGGAGCTCAAGTGAGGGAAAGGAATCCATGAGTGAGCAAGGAAGACCATAGTGCAGTGGTTCACAAAATTTTGGTCCTCCAGGATTTCTGGGAGCTGAAGTCTCAAACATCCAGAGGACCAGAGTTTGGGAATCGTGCCAGTGAGAGGAAGGAAGGGAACTAGAGGGGCAGGTGGGAGATGTCAGAAGAAACCACAGATAAAACACAAAATCTCTGATGACAGAGGCAGTGGCTGGAAACAGAGACCCAGAGACAATCAATCTACTAGTGTCGGAGCTGCTCTGATGATGATGATGATGAGGAGGAGGAGGAGGAGGAGGAGCATCGGAAGCAACAGTACCTCCACCTCTATGGCTCAAGTGAGAAGCTTTCTTGATTCTTCGCCTAGTCCTCTGGCCTGTACAGCAGCTCTCAAACTACTCCTGCCTGACCTGCATTGGCCATTGATGGCCACGTAACATAGAAGAGGGGCAGTCTCTGGGTGTGAGTCAAAAAGTGACATCAGGCAGGTGGTGAGGACAGGTGCTACTTGTGGATGGTAGTGACTTTGTGTTTTCTCTCAGCTACAAAGACGCTAGGGACTGTGAGGCAATGAACAAAATTCTTAAAGCCCTCCAAAATGTTCCCTTGAAACCCAAATCCATAGTTGGTGGCTCTGCAAAAGATGTAAATAATAAGAGATACTGTATGAGGATCTTGGAGCACTTCAGATGTGTAAGATATCCCAGTAGTGATCAGGCACCAATCACATGGATGGTAATTTACAGAAATCAAGTATGCATACAATTCAAATTAATTGCAACACCTCCATAGTACAATATTCTATGAAGATAGTTTATTGTAGTAACAATCCTATGAAAATCATGGGGTCTCCATTAGTTAGCAGGCAACTGGAGAGGCTCATAAACAGATACTGGTTGCTCCCATCCTGCATTCTACAGCCCCTGAAGAGCTGACCAATTCATCCACCACAAAGTACATTTAACATAATCAAGATGCACATTTAATTTATTTACTCTACTTCATTTCTATGCTGCCTTTCTCCCAAACAGCAATGAAAGATGGCTCACAGATAAAATCATTTAAAAGATTTTACAATAAAATTTAAAAGCGATTAAAATCTACTAGCTAAAAACAGTATTAAATGACATAAAAACATACAAAGAGGTTTTTTTAAAAAAAATCTTTTGGGGGCATTCCCATTATTGCATTCTCGCCTATAAAGCTTCTTCAGTACCTTCCAGCTGTGATACCTAATGGTCCTCTTCAAAAGCTTTTAGATTAGGACAGAAAGATCTATTCTGTTAATTAAGATAAAAACGGAAATTGACATAATTAATTCATTAAGCTTCACAACCCCCCAGTGAGATGGAAAGTTTTGTGATCTGATTTTGATGGTTCCAGCTCAAAATCACAAAGCATTATTTGTAGCAGGCAGAAAGACCCAAATCTGTTGGTTCACAACCCTGTACTTAATCTACACAATAAAAATCTTTGTTCATTTCTCCCTCTTGCATTTCTCTGCCTAGGAACACTGGCAAACAAGTGGGTGCTGGTTGTTCCATAGAACAAAGAGAAATCCTGATGATGCAACCCTAAAGATCCTTCCATGTCCATAAGGCACAGAGGCCTGTTTCCCAAAGTTCAGAAATGGGATTTTTTGCATCACAACCCCAAACAGATATAAGCTTTTGGGTGCTGTAGTCATTCTCTCTCTCTCTCTCTCCATCCAAACTCCCATATATTCCAAACATCCCAGTCCCATACATACATGAAAACAAAGTGTCGTAGTTTGAGTGTAGGGCTATGACTCTAGAGAGCAGGGTTCGATTCCTCACTTGATCATGAAAACCCATGGGTGACTTTGAGCAAGTCACACATTCTCAACCATGATAGATTCGCCTTAAAATCACAGAATAGTTGAAAGAGCCCACAAGGGCCATCCAATCCAACCCCCTGCCACTCAGAAAGACACAAACAAAGCATCCCCAACAGATGGCCATCCAGCCTCTGTTTAAAAACCCCCATAGAATGAGATTCCACCACTCTCCAGTGTATTCCACTGTCAAACAGCTCTTAATGCAACTGTACTCTGTTTTGGTCAGGCCCCACCTGGAATATTGTGTCCAGTTCTGGACACCACAGTTCAAAAATGACATTGAGAAACTGGAGCATGTCCAAAGGAGGGTGACTAAAATGGTGAAGGGTCTGGAAACCATGCCCTATGAGAAACGACTTAGAGAGCTGGGGATGTTTAGCCTGGAGAAGAGAAAGTTAAGAGGTGATATGATAGCCCTATTTAAATATTTGAAAGGAAGTCATATTGAGGAGGGAGCAAGCTTGTTTTCTGCTGCTCCAGAGAACAGGACCTGGAACAATGGATGCAAGCTGCAGGAAAAGAGATTCCACCTCAACATTAGGAGGAACTTCCTGACAGTAAGGGCTGTTTGACAGTGAAACACACTCCCTTGGAGTGTAGTGGAATCTCCTTCCTTGGAGGTATTTAAACAGAGGCTGGATGGCCATATGTCGGGGATGCTTTGATTGAGAGTTCCTGCATGGCAGGGGGTTGGACTGGATGGCCCTTGTGGTCTCTTCCAACTCTTATGATTCTATGATTCTAAGTTCTTCCTAATGTTAAGGTGGAATCTCTTCTCCTGTATCTTAAATTCATTACTCCAGGCCCTATTTTCTGGAGCAGAAGGAAACAAGCTTGCTCCATTCTCAATATGACATCTCTTCAAATATTTCAACATGGCAATCATGTAAACCCTTAACCTTCTTTTCTCCAAGCTAAATATATCCAGCTCCCTAAGCCACTCCTTGTAGGGCATGGTTTCCACACCTTTCACCATTTTGGTTGTCCTCTCCTGGACACACTCCAGCTTGTCAACTTCCTTTTTGAATTGTGGTGCCCAGAACTGGATACAGTATATCCAGGTGAGGCCTGAGCAAAGTAGAATAGAGTGGCTCTATTACATCCCTCGATTCTAGACACTATACTTCTATTGATGCATGCTATAATCGCATTGGCCTTTTTAGCTGCCGCATCACACTGTTGTTTCATGTTCAACTTGTGGTCGATTAGGACTCCTAGATCCAGCTTGTCAACATCCTTTTTGAATTCTGGTGCCCAGAACTGGTCACAATATTCCAAGTGAGCTCCAGACAAAGCAGAATAGAATGGTACTATTACTTCCTTCGATCTAGACACTATACTGTTTATATAGCCTAGAATTGCATTGGCTTTCTTAGCTGCCACATCACATTGCTGACTCATGTTCAGTCTGTGGTCTGCTAATCCCTAGATCCCTTTTCCATGTACTGCAATAAAGACAGCTGTCACCCATCCTATATTTCTGCATTGCATTTTTACTTTCACCACAAGTCAGAATTTCCCAAGAAAAATCATATCTACATCCAAAGAGCAGGTTGGGGCAGAAGGAAAGAACAGGTAGAAACAAATGTAATTAGTGGCATGAGAATGGCATAGGCACATCATTTACAAAGAGTTCAAAAATGGAAATGGATTGTGTTGGTTGTGCCCAATACTAATGTGTTTCTGAAAAGCACTTTATAAAGAGATGGCAAAAATCATAACTCAAGATATTGATTTTTCATCAGAACTAGGCTTACTTGCCTCACAACCCAACCCAACCTTATAACCCAGTCTTATATCATAAACTCCTGACTTCATTCACGAGTTTGTCAGATCCGTTGGTAATATTGCTAAAGACTGGAAGAATGTATTGGGGTTTTCAGTAGTAGTGAAGTCAAAGGCTTTCATGGCCGGCATACATAATTTTTTGTGGGTTTTTCAGGCTATGTGGCCATGTTCGAGAAGCATTTATTCCCAACGTTTTGCCAGCATCTGTGGCTGGCATCTTCAAAGAATGCATCTCTGAAGATGCCAGCCACAGATGCTGGCAAAACGTCAGGAATAAACCTTTCTAGAACATGGCCACATTGCCCAAAAAACCCCACAAAAATGATAAAAAATAAATTATTCAATTTTTGGCATTAATTGAAAGGACCATGAAGCTTTTTTTTTTTTTTTTTTTTTGGAAATGGCTTCCCTTTATTTCTTATTATAATACAAACTGAAAAACATTTGTTCCTCCAACTAGTCATACAGGTTTATGGAATGATGGATTGTCACATTATACTTGGTCTTCTTTTGTACAGATTTGTTTAATTCAGCTGCTTTGTTAGTTTTGATCTTCAGATGACTCGGATGATTGTATTCATGTTTTCCATTAAAAATTATTGAAGTAAAAAAATAGAATAGAATGGAAAAGTAAGTACTACTTACAAATGAACAATAAACAAAGACAGTATGTTAAAACTATGGAAAATGATCCATGGCTTGTTCGCATTGAAACAAAATGACCATAGACAAAGCCTCTAGATTTTAACCTACTGACCCGGGAAAGTGTTGTTTGATGGCAACATCAGGATTCCATTCTGGTTCCCATCCCCTTTCCCTCTGATTTCACAATTTTACTCTGAATGAGGCAAAAGAAGGTCAAGTCCTTTCCTTGCTGAAAGTCACAGATGGGTGATGAGTCATCCCGAAATCATTACTCAAGCTCTGCTGGCCTTGTAATCATATGCTGAAATGACGGGATTCTGTTTTTCTACGAGGGAGCGATTGGCAGGTTTCATATGTCTGCCCAGCCTCAGCAGTTTCAGGCGGCAGCTGTTTTTCTTTATGGTGGTATGGATCAAAAGGCACCTGGAATAACTTTCTGTTGTGTGTTGGGGGAAGAGGAGTTAGGTAAATCTTATTCCAAGTGGCCTCCACACAGATGGAGAATCATATGGGACCCTGGGCATGGAATCAATTTATAGGCCTATGATTCCACTTTCACTGATGTGGCTGCATCTCCTGCAATCTATTGCTGGGATTTGCAGTTTAGGGAGGGGGCATTTAGCCTTCTAGTCCCTCACCAAACTATAAAGTCCAGGATTCAACCACATGCAGCCAAAGCAGTTTTAGTGGAATTGTTGTTGTGTGCTTTCAAGTTGTTTCCCACTTATGGTAACCCTAGGCAAACCTATCATGGTGTGTTTTTTTTTTGCAAGTTTCTTCAGAGGGGGTTTGCCATTGGCATCCTCTATACTGAGAGTGTGACTTGCTCAAGGTCACACAGTGGAGTTACATGGCTGAGCTGGGATTCAAACCCTGGTCTCCAGAGTCACAGTCCAATGCTTAAACCACTACACCATGCTGGCTCTCTATATAGTGCTATCATTTGGTAGGGTGAAAGGGCCCATTACTAGCTAAAAATAAGAGGTCCATATTTAGCTGAGGGTATAATCTAAATACCCTAAAAGGTTCTAGATCCCACCAGATCTTGGAAAATAAGTAGAGGTCTGCCTTGGTTAGTATTTGGATGGAAGACTGCTAATGAATACCAGGTGCTGTAGGCTATATTTCAGAGGAAGTAACTGACACAACCACCTCTGAGTATTCCTTGCCTAAGAAAACCTTATGAAACTCACGAGGTCACCATAGGTCGACAGGTGATTTGAAGACACATGCGCACTACACAAACATATCACACGCACACTATCCTATTAAGGATAGTGCAAAAGAACTGACAAATTTCAAATCCCAAACCAAATCTCATTCACTTGCAAAGATTCCAAGTAAAATATTCTATTTTAACAGATTAATTTTAATCACATTATGTTTAATTCTTTTTTAGGGGGGTTAGATATTGCATTATATATGTATTATGTGCTGTATATTGGTGTTGTTTTAACATGTAAGCTGCTTTGATTGCCCTACAGCACAAAAGTGGGATACAAATTAAAAGTTTTATTTATTTATTCCTGCAGAATGAAGACAGAATTTTCTGAATCATCCAGAGTGAGCTGGGGTTTCTCCTGACATTTTTGAGAGGAGATTCAGAGGCAAATGAACAAACAGGCAACCTGTCTGTAAAAATAGCAACATTTCACCCAAGCTTTTCAACTAAGGAAATAATAATACTAACAACAAATAAGAGTTTCTTCCCCAAGAGAACCTCTGTGATCTATGCCATTTTCAAACAAAACCTCCACCTCCCAATATTTTCCCCCATAGGGCTAGCAATTTTTTTCTAGAAATGCACAACACACTAAATGCACAATTTTAGGCTGCATCAATAAAAGTATAGTGTCTAGAGATCAAGAGAAGTAATAGTGCCACTGTATTCTGCTCTGGTCAGGCCCTACCTGGAATATTGTGTCCAGTTCTGGGCACCACAATTCAAAAAGGACATTGAGAAACTGGAGCGTGTCCAAAGGAGGGCGACTAAAATGGTGAAAGGTCTGGAAACCTTGCCCCATGAGGAACGACTCAGAGAGCTGGGGATGTTTAGCCTGGAGAAGAGAAGGTTAAGAGGTGATATGATAGCCCTGTTTAAATATTTGAAAGGATGTCATATTGAGGAGGGAGCAAGCTTGTTTTCTGCTGCTCCAGAGAACAGGACCCGGAACAATCGATGTAAACTACAGGAAGAGAGATTCCACCTCAACATTAGGAAGAACTTCCTGACAGTAAGGGCTGTTCGACAGTGGAACACACTCCCTCGGAGTGTAGTGGATTCTCCTTCCTTGGAGGTCTTTAAGCAGAGGCTAGATGGCCATCTGCTGGAGATGCTTTGATTTGGATTTCCTGCATGGCAGGGGGTTGGACTGGATGGCCTGTGCGGTCTCTTCCAACTCTATGATTCTATGATTCTATGATATGATTCTATTATTTTGCATGAAAAAAGCAGCCACTAAATTACATTTGGAATGCTGTACGCCATCAAAAGATAAGGCCTTTAACATCTTCCGCTGAGATCCAATGGGGGTTCAGTAGATGACCTCATTTGTCCATTGATAGTACAGTTCAAAGACATGGCTATGTTAGTCTGGGGAATCAGAATGCAAAGGGATCTTGTAGTACCTTTGAGACTAGCTGAAAGAAAGAAGCTGGTAGGATGAGCTTTTGTAGATTTCAGTCTACTTCCTCAGATGCATGCATCTTTTAGTATCAAAGGTGCTACAAGATCCCTTTGCACTCGTATGCCCATATTTAGCTATGGGGCCTAGCTAGATGCTTCCTCTGATCCCCTATAATCTCCACCAGCCATGGGATGACTATTCAGTCGGGGTATCGCAGCAAAACTGTGAGTCGGAGGAAGGGGCATTGGTCATTATGGAGCATGGAGAAGTGTACCAACCTCCACCATGACCAAGACAAAACAAACAAGGCCCATGCACATATGCAGGTGAAGGGTGGACTTATGTTTTCATATGTCAGTAACAGGATGCAGGCTGATACATCCAAACTATGATAGACTCATTTTAGTCATGTTGGCTTCTGGGAGAATTCAAGTTTCATTTGTTCTCAGACCCATTTATTTGCCTCTTTAGTGATACAGTCAGTCCTCTGTATCGGTGGATTTGTTATCCATGGATTCAACCATCCATGGCATGAAAATATTTTAGAAATATACAAGTCCCAAAAACAAATCTTGATTTTGCCATTTTAAATAAATAACACCATTTTACTATGCCATTGTATTTAATGATTTTCTCCCTGTTAGTTTTCTGCACCATCCAGGTTTCATTTCCAACCACAGAAATTGGAAATGCTATGGCATGGATGATCCTAACTATTCTATGATATATCTTTACACTTGTACCTATAGCCATATAAATGGTCTGCACAACAGACCCAGCTGTAGTAGATTGTTTTCCAGATTACAAAGGCAGAAACCAAACCCAACCAAACCTTGCAGTCAGTGCACACACTACTCCTTGTGGCTCATGACATGTAAAATAACTTCCTTATACAGTGGTCCTGTCATGGCCCGCCACAAGGAGGACGAGGAGGACGAGGAGAAGAACTCGGCTCCTCAGGTACAGGAGGAACCTGAGGCTGTGCCAGGCCCCAGTTCTGCCCTGCTAGGTCCCAGTTCTGCTCTCCCAGCCCCACTGGATTTGGCTCAGCCAGACCCTAGCTCTGTTGGATCTTCTCCAGTGGAGCCTGGGGTTCAGCAGCCCAGCCTTGCCCCAGTAGAAGTGCCAGACTTGGGAGACATAGAGCAGCAGAGCATTGAGGTTCCTACCTTCAGCCAGAGGAGATCAGAAAGGGTGTGCCTTTGGTGTTCCAAGAGGCTTGCTGAGAAACGCTCATTAGCCACTCTGCAGCTGTGATAAGGGAGCTAGATATAAGACACCTGGCAGACACTGAGCTCTTTTTCTGAGTCTATTGGTTCTCATTAATGGATGCTGCTGGATCTGACTCCTGGCTTCCTAGACCTTTGGCTGCCTTTGAATCCTTGACCTCGGACCAGACAGATTGACCAACCCTCTGGCACTCTAGACCTCAGACTGGACTGGTAGTATTGTTTTCTGTAATCCTGAACTTTGGACTGGCTAGTGGCTTATTCTGTTCGGACGTCGTTTCGCATTGTTGCTTGAGGAACTGTTTCTTGGCAGCTTGGTGTGGTTTCCTTTTGCCGAGCAAAATCTTATCAGCCTTGTGAGTGTGTGTTGGCAGCATTCCCGGACAGGTCCCTTGTTATCTGCTGGAGTTTTGGTTTCATGACCACCCCCCCCCCCCGTGGATAATAAAATCTGTGGATGCTTGAGTCCCGTTAATTACAAAGGCATAGTAAAATGGTGTCCCTTATATAAAATGGAAAATCAAGGTTTGTTATTTGGAATTCTTACTTTTTTGGAATATTTTCAAACCACGAATGCTTGAATCTGTGGATTAAAAATGCATGGATAAGGATGGCTGACTGTACTATTCATTCTCAAAAAACAGTGTGTACCACACCAGGAATAAAGGAGAATTTAGTTTTAGTTCTTTTCTGTGAAAATGCCTTTATATTTGGGATGGAAAGTATTTGAGATTTTAAAAATTCCTGTGCCAGAAACAAATTCCTGATCACTAAAAGCCTGACTGTCAATCCTTGGGACCTTTCATACTACACAAATTTGGCTAAAATAAAATAAAAATAGTGTGAGATCCCCTCCCACATTAATTCTGAAGCAAGGCTGTCCCACTCTTCATGAGTTCTTCATCTTTAACATCTATGTAATGAGGAGGCACAACATGTTGGGAAGAGCTGCATTAAATGAATTTGGTTAGTAAAGATGTGTATGGGAAAGGGGGGTTAGGTAACAGGTCTTCTCATTTTACAGATAAGAAAACTGAGGTTAAGAGAAAATGCTCGTTCTGAAAAGAAAATCTATAACTTACTTTGAATCGAGATCTCTGTCAGTCCTATGTTCTCCATCAGTATACCAATGCCTTCATGGGAACATAGGATCTTGGATCTTCTTTCTGTATGATAGTAGTCATTGGACAGTAGCAAGAAGGCAGGACTACTTGTCCAAGCCCTATGCCATAAATTCAGAGCACTATTGTTGTAATTTGCCTTCATGTCGTTTCTCATTTATGGTGAATCTAAAGTTAACTTATCATGGGGTTTTCTTGGCAATATTTGTTCATGGTAAATTGCCTTCCTCTGGGGCATAGAGAGTGTGACTTGCCTAAGGTCACCTAGTGAATTTCTATGGCTAAGTAGAGATTTGAACCCTGGTAGGGATTGGACCTCAGGTCCCTCAGTGTCCTAGGCTAACTCTCAAACCATAATACCATGCTGGCCTCCATGGGGGGGAGTTATATTCTTGGATTATAAACCCCAGTATTTTCCAGCCAGAATGCCCACTGAAAGATTATTAGAACTTTAGTAAGCTCTGCCCAAAAGTGTAATCACCATCACACCGCATTGCCAAAAAGGAACAACCAAGCGGGACAATGGAGCCATTGTGGTGTAGTGATTTGAGCATTAGGCTACAGCCTTGGAGACCAGGGTCCAAATCACCACTGAGCCAAGAAAATCCATTGGGTGACCCTGAGCAAGTCACACTCTCTCTGCCTCAGAGGAAGGCAACGGCAAACGCCCTCTGAACAAATCTTGCCAAGAAAACCTCAGGAAAGTTTACCTTTGGGTGGAAATTACTTGAAGGCTCACAGCAACAGGGAGTATAAGTTACTGTTGGCACCAATGGAAGCCTTAAGAAAGCATAGAACTGCAGTGTTACTGAGGAAAAAGAAATGATGATGGCAGACATCCAGCCCCAGGCCATTACTTCCCCTTCCAGTGCTTTAAGCATTAGCTTCTTAAGTCTTTCTCTCATCTCTCTTCTCCCAGACACCATCTTTATAAAGCTGTCAGACTAAAATGGACATTGGAACTAGAAATAAGGTGGAGGCATGTTTGCTTGTTTGATGCTGCACCCTCCATTCCAATATGTGATGCCTTTTCTTAAAGCACCTAGAGACATTACCACAGAGAGCTGCTGTTATGTTTAGGTCAGTGTGGTACCATTTCTTTTGTAATATTTGTTGTTTTGTGCCTTCAAATTGTTTCTGACTTATGGCGATCCTAAGGCACATAGGATTTTCTTGGCAAAGTTTGTTCAGAAGGGGTGTGCCTTTGACTTCCTCTGAGGCTGAGAGAATGTGACATGCCCAAGGTCACCCAGTGGGTTTCTGTGGCTGTGTGTGAATTCCAAACCTATAGACATAGTCCAATGATCAAACCATTACCCCACACTGACTCTCTTTATTTACCACACAACTATTTCTGTCCAGCTCTTCTGCCTGATGACAGGCTCCAAGGCAGCTGGCAACAAGCCTTGTAACCCAGATGGCCACACAAGTATTAAAAGGGGCTGATGGGTTACATCCATGCCTAGAGAGTCCACAGCACATGAGGCAAATATTGTTGGTTTGACCTACAAAAGAAAAATTATGCCAGGTTGCTTTGATGGATGCTAATTTAGTCCCTTTAGCTTTACTGTATATCATCAACATTCCACTGATTTGTCCTTCCTTCTAAGGTTAATTATGCTGTCCTGTCAGAGGCTGAATCTAATAAACAGATTACTGGCATGTACAGTATGTAGTATACACACAGTGTGTCACAACTATAGTGCCAGCTTGTTGTTATGATTAATTGTGTTACGCTGACATTGCAAGGTAAGATGGGGATGTTGAGCTAAGCAGAGGGGAAGCTTGGTACCACTGCACTCTGAGGTGTCATGACCAATAGATGTAGAAAGTTGTGCCATGGCACAGAAATAGGGGAACAGAGAAGAAAAAGGAAAACCCATGGAGAGGATAGAGCAGGTCATGGCAAACAACAGGCCAAGTCAGGACATCACATGACTTGAAAAGCATCCAGACATTCAGGAAATCATGTATGTCCACATAAGCCTATGTATCTGCTACACAGTGGTAAGTACTAGAATGTGATGTGTATTATTGAAAAACACACAAAACCTGTTCTGCTTGGCTTGCACACAAAAGCTTGCAATGCGGGTAAATGACTACATTGTGCATCAGCACAACTACCCCAAGATGCAAAGGACATCAAGGGAAAATGCAAGAAATGCATTTTGCCCTTATGATAGTAAAATCCAGAAAGGGAACGATGAGGAAATATCTCCATATACAATAAGGGCTAATATTGTGATGCAAAACAGTCCCAAACACACTGAGCAGAGACCATGACTGCCATCCAAAAAACCTTGGTGGCTACCAGATAGCTCTCTGAGTCTTTCAAACATCTTACCCTCCTTAATTCATTTAACTGGCACCTCAAGACTGATGGTTGTGCAAATATTTCCAGTTAGCAATACTGTACATCTATTTTTCAAAACCAGGGAGCACTTCAATCCTGACTGAATTATTAATGTTATAGCACTGGTGATCTACAAGGTACCTTATAAGCATGAAGTGTAATGGGAAATTGAAATAAATCTGTGAGAACAGAGCTTGCTTCTTTTATTTTTCCTGAAATAGACAGAATTACACTTTGATAAGAAGACTGGTGCTGGAACATATAGATATGCAAGATTGAGCAGCAGGGGAGAAAATGATCCATGCCATTTGAAATGTTCTCTTCAAATGTTATGTTAGAGGGGAAATAGTGTATATTTGATTAATCAAATATTTGTTGTGTTCTTAAGAGAGGCTAAATGCTGGTTTTGGATGCTCTTTGATTGAAGCAAGTCAAACCATTTTCATTCTTACAAGGTAAGGAGAGTTTCATGTTGTATGTTTATCACTGCTTGACTGAAAGATTAAGAGATCACTTAGGCACATGATAGAACCACTGCTGACCAAAATACCACATCATCCGACAACACTAGGACATAATGTATTCCAGAAAGAGATGGCTCATGAGATCAACAATAAGAAAAGGAGCATCAAATGATGTATCTATGTGTGAAGCATACCTGGGTTGGACCCGACTTGAAGGCATTCCCTAGCAAATAGCAGACCAGCAAGATGCAAAAGCATCACTGCTTCTTTGCTTTCTCACATCTCCACAAGTGCAACTCTTTGGCTTGGGAGAATTGGACATGCTTTTCTGTGAGAAATTCTGCTTTCTTTTGGAGTTTTTCTGGGCAAGAGGGGAAAAAAACCCACAAGAGAAGGTGTGCCCTGCTCCTTCTCTACCATGTCAGAGGGGTGCCCTGGCCTGCATGTCACAAAAAAGTTGGGAAGGAAGAATGGGCACAGGCAGAGCAAACCAGGTTGCTGCATGAGGGAAGTGGTTCACAAAACATTGTGTTGTCTTTTTCTCGCAGGGTAGGATACATTCTACCTGATAGACTTTCTGAGCTGTGCCTCTGTCCTCATGGCTTGGAAGAGTGGACCATAACACTGGCATTAGCACTACTCAAAAGTGAGATGTGGTCATTTTAACAACATATTGTTTTGTGGTACCATAGGTCAGTGCTACTTAAACTGGCGGTTCATGGAAAACCTACTGGCTGGCAATCACTGCAAGTTTCCGGGAAAGAAAGAAATTGCTGTAGTGAATGGGCACAAATATGTTATTGGTCCTTAGCAAACATGGAGTGGGGGACAGTGCAATTGCTAGTCCCTCAGATCAGATCAGACATGAGATGCACTACCACAGTTTATTATAATGTTATGCCTTACTTCAGTATTGGGGAACCTCTCTCCACCCCACTGAAGGTCACATTGTCTTAGGAGAAAATGGCCAGGAAGTATGTATACCTGCAGTAGATAGTTTGAAGCTGGTGGTGTTTGCAGCTTATATATTTTTTTAAAATCCACACATTTACATGACCCATCCATTCTCCCTCCCTCCCTCCTCCCTGCTTCTCTCTCTCACACACACAAATACACACTCCTGTGCACATATGGTCTCCTATGTCATATATAGATATCTCATATTTCTAGTAACCAGTTAAGAAGCACAAAAGGAAGGAAGGATTGGCTGGAAGGAGAGGTTTAAACAGAAAACTGAATCTTAAAATAGACATACTTGGATCCAGAGGTGGGCATATTGAGAGCAACATGTTCAATTGGATTTAAATCAGTCATTGTTCTGTTGGTTTCAGCACAATTACTCCATGGATGGACTAAACTCACAGCAACTGCTGTCATTTCTATGGAGTTTTCTTTTCTGCACTTCTGTATACTAATGTCCTTTATGATTCTTGTATATTCATAGATTATTTCTAATTAAATAAGTAATTAAAAACCTGACAAAGAGGCAGAACAAGGAAAAGAAACTTGCATGTGCTGTTGCTTAAGTAATTCTTTCCTCACTGCACTATCTTCCACAGAGAGACACAGAGATTTAGAGAGATTCAGAAAGAGAGAGAGGCATACACAATAGAGTTGAGTTTTTCCCTTTTGGGGAAAGCTTTCTCTCAGACCTACATTTCATGCAAAGACTAGAGCAAGAGAAATGTGAAGTGCCATCATTCAGTATATGCCCCTCTACACCATTTTGCCTTCCCTTGGTAAATGTACTGAAATAGATGACAATGTCAAATGCACTGAAATGATGGGGAAAGGATATAAGAGCATCCATTCCAGCCTTCCTCAAAGTGGTGCCCTTCAGGTGTTTGGGGTTACAATTCTCATTACCCCTGACTACTGCCTACATTGGCTGTGGTTGATGGGAATTGTGATTCAAAACACAATGGAAGGCATTGCATCAGATGGGTGATTTTTTTGATACAGCAATTTTACTGAGCATTCAAAATGCTTTGCTTGTATTATCTCAGTAATCCAAACAACAACTCTATAAGGTAGTAGTAGCTTGAGTGTTGGACTATGAATCTGAAAACAAGTGTTCAACCATGGAAACCTGCTGAGCGACCTTGGGCAAGTCACACTCTCTCAGCCTCAGAGGAAGGCAAAGGCAAAACTCCTTCTGAACAAATCTTACTAAGAAAACCCCATGATAGGTTCACCTTACAGTTGCTGTAAGTCAGAAGGCACACAACAACAACAAGGTAGTATCTTTTCAAATCAAGCAGAGAGGCACAGAGAAATGGAGGAAAAAAGACAGAGAGACTCACTCAAAGCTCCCTTTATGACTGTTTAATAACCACTGTATTGTCCTACTAGCAATCTACTCAGGGTGACGACAAGCAAAACAGGGAGTGATGCTTGTGGAAACTTTGGAGAGTTTTTAAATTTCACAAGACTCTTCATCATATGTTGCCAGATTATTGTTTGCTTTGAACAACATTAACATTTAATTGGTTGTTCTTCTCACCCTTCCAGGCTTGGCCGTCTCTTCCTACTGAAGCCCCCCATCCACCTTGCTTGTAAGTGTATGTACAATACAAAACCAAAACAAAACACATTCTGTTGACGCGAGCAGCTTTTGGCAGCCACTGAACCTGGAACAGACAACTCGCTCCTATAAGATCTCTCCTGATAAACCACAGAACTAAAGTTGTGGTGAAACAATTGCAGGAAACAGGCAGAGGAAAACGGTTGCTGCATCAGCTTGGAGGATTGAAAGCGTGGGCAGGTGTTGAGGGGAGAGCAGCATAACCTTGGAAAACAGTGTGTGAACTGTAATCTTTGGAGAAGCAAAGGGTGCCACCATCCCATTAGCTGCCACCCAGAATGACACGTTCCTATTTACATCCCTCTTGAAAGACACCAATAACCAGATATATTGTCTGTCCTAATGCCTTATGGATTATGGCCGTTGTGTTTTATTCATCCTAATGAGCTTGAACGACAAGAATACTGCTAGACAGGATGACCATGCTTATTATTGTTTTATGCTCTGAGGCAAATACGAGGAACACTGAACCCACTCTTCCTTTTCCCCTTCTTCCTTAATATCATCATGGGAATATTTCAACCCACCCATCCACACCTATAATGGAGTTTCTTTCCAATTCCTGTCCTTCTCCAAAAAAAAAAAACCCTCCTGCCTTTACCCACCCCTACAGAAATTAAGCCTAAGCAGGTGAGGCTTGGTTAGTACTTGGGTGGGGGACCAACAAGGAATACCAGGTGCTGTGGGCTATGGTTCAGAGGAAGACAGTGGGAAACCAAGTATTTCTTGCCTAAGAAAACCCATGAAATTGATGAGATCATCACAAGTTAACAGGCAACATGAAGGCGCACGCACACACAGTGTGCAACTTTAATCTAGGGAAGCAGGAGATGCTGCCACAACTACTTTGCACCTTCTGTTGATGTCACCATTGATGCTCCTCTGAGGTTACTTGGAGGAAAGTAACTCCCAGTCCCTAATGGCATTTCTCCTCTTCTGTGCAACTCCCATGTGTGTAAATGCGTTTGTGGTGCCACAGGGACTGCATATTTTCCATTAGTGACAAACCCTGGGGGGAGTCTAAGTGTCATGATGAAAACAACACTAGACCCTCCCAGCATTTTCAAGACAAGCCATCACGGTTTTGTGGACTGTGGCCCACTTTACCAAATGCAAGAATTGATATTGTCAGTTGATATCTGACTATCCATTGGCTGACTAAGGACACCAACTCACAGATTGGATACGTTCTGCTCTGTCCATGCAAGGTTATGCTTGGCGAAATCTGTCAGCCTCTATGGGGCCACAAGATGTGTGTGTGTTGCTATCTCTGTGTGTTCTCCTCTTATTTTTTGGGCCCACTGTGATTTCCTCTGTTGCTTTTGTTTAGACTGCAAACTCTTTGGAGACAGAGACTTGACATCCATGTCCATCATTGGTTAATATATTTACTGTCCTTTTAACAAAAGGAAATCACTGAGGTACAACATAAATGGGGCCATTGCAATAGGTCCAGATAATACTAAGCCAGATGACATGGAAGGTAGATCTCTGGGAGTAAAGAGAGTGTAGCTGCTGCTGCACTTGTCTGTCTGGGAGAAATCTCCAGACATAACCTTGGAGTATTTCTACAACCTGGCGTAGTGGTTTGAGTGTTGGACTAGGGGACCAAGATTGGATTCCCCACTTGGCCAGGAAACCCTGCATGACCTTGGGAGAGTCATACTCTCTCAGCCTCTGGGGAAGACAAGGGAAGCCTCCTCTGAACAAACCTTGCCAAGAAAACTCCATGATAAGTCCAAATGACTCTAAGTTACACACAACAACTGCAACATTTCTACCTACTGAAATGGCCAGCAAATCACTACAGTTCATTAGAATCAGGATTCCAGTCCCATCTTGGCGAAAAACAGGGCACCTCTGCCCTTCTTTCTGCCCTTTAGAAACATTAGGGAAGCGTCCACACTGCAGAAATAATCCTGTTTAGCACCACTTCAACTGCCGTGGCTCAAGGCTAGGGAATTCTGGGAACTGCAGTTTGTGGTGGCACTACAAGTGGTGCCAAATTGGGTTATTTCTGCAGTGTGGATGCAACCTAGTAGGAAGAACCTCCTTCCTGGCTGCTGTTGGGAGAGTGGAGCAGACTCCCCGGGAAAGCCAGGGGCTACTCTCCTTCCTGAGAGGCTTTCACCTTTTCCTTGGAAAGTGGTGAGAAGGCCACCCTTCTTGGCTCAAGGACCCGGAGGAGGAGGAGGAGGAGGAGGAGGAGGAGGAGGCCTTGGACTGGCCCTTGGAACCCGGCCCCAAGGCGCTGGGAGAGGGCAGGTCCGGGGCCTCAAGGCGGAGTGGATTTGGCCAGTGGGGGGCAAGGGGGGCAAGCTTGGCCAGAGCTTCCATGCCTGGAAAGCCCCCCTGGCAAGGGAAGGGAAGGGGGTCCCTCTCTGGGACATACTAAACCAAATGACAGTCCTTACCCAGAGGGAAGCATCCTTGTTCACAGAGAATCACTGGAGAATACTTGCCCACAGGAAAACACTGGCGATGTTCCCCATGTTTCCCTATAGGCAAGTAATGCCCCATATCCCCCTCTGAGCAAGTACTCCCCAATGTCTCCCTATGGGCAAGTATGCTTCAGCCTATCCCTAGAGACCAATATTCTCCCTATACCCCTGTGGGAAAGCATGCTCCAGGGTCTCCCTATGGGCAAGTATTCCCCAACATTCCCCATAGGCAAGCGTGCTTCAATGTCTCCCTATACTAGCCAGGCATGCTCCCCTGTGCCCCTCTGGGCAAGGAATGCCCCTCTTCCCCAAGGGGCCAGGGCCCCCTCCTGCCCTGCCCTGCCCTGCCCTGACCTGCCAGGCTGTTGTAGCAGTCGACCTCGGTGCTCTCCAGGAGCTGCCTCTGGGCCTGGCTGAGGCGGGCTCGGGGTCCGGGCTGGCCTTCCTCCTCCTCTTCCTCCTGGTCGGGGGCCAGGAGCAGCCCCTTCATCTCCAGAAGCGCCCGGTGGTACTTGCCGATGGCTTCGCGGAATTTCTTCTCCTTGTAGCACTGCGCCCCTTGGCTCTTGAACTCCAGCGCCCGGCGGAGCAGCTCCGGGGGCTCCGGGCCAGAAGGGGGGCCCGAGGCAGAGGCAGGGGCAGAGGCAGAGGGGGGCCGGCGGCAGCAGCAGGAGGAGGAGGGCCCGGGCCCCGGCGCCTCCCTCGGACCCTCCATGCCAGCGCCAGCGCCAGCGCCACACAGACAGACAGACAGACAGACAGCAAGGGCGCCTCGTCTTCTCCTCTTCGCACTGCTGCTGCTGCTGCTGCTGCCACTGGCAGAGAAGGAGGAGGAGGGCAAGGTGGCCCAGCCCCCGCCTCTCTCTCTCTCTCCTCCTCCTCTGACTGGAGCCCCTCCCGCCCCAGCCCCAGCCTCCCCCCAGGACCAGGAGGGATCCCCCAGGCCCTCCATTCTGCCTGAGCAGCACTCAGAAGCAAGGCTTGGGGCTCCTCTGCACAGGGTTGGCAGCTCAGCGGGGCCAGGCTGGGTCCTCCTTTCCCAGGACACGTCCTCCATTTCAGCCTTCCTGTCCAGAGGGGGTTCCAAAAGGCCCTCCATTTTGAGTAGGACCAAGCAGCATGGGCTTGTATTTATAGGAGTGTTTTTAGCTCAGGGTGACTAGACTTGGTCCTCCTTTTCCAGGACCTGTCCTCCCTTTCAACCTTTTGTCCAGGAGGAGGTCCAAAACGTCCTCCATTTTGAGCAGGACTGTGAAGCATGAATTTATATTTAGAGGAGTATTTGATTTGAGAATGTCCTCCTTTTTTTTTTTTTTTTAAAGCACAGCCTACATTTTGTGGTGCCTGGCCAAGTTGGGAGAAGAGGGTGGGCCTTTGGGGTCTGGATTGCCCCCCCCCCGATTTAGGCCATTATAATAATAATAATAGTCATAATAATAATAATAATAATTTATATTTATATCCCACCTCTTCCCATAGGATAGAGGCAGCTTACAATCACAATACAATACAATATTAAAATCCAATACAATTCTAATAAATCCATACAGTATAAATACCCCCCTCCCTTCTAACCAGGCCTCCAGAGTCATAGTCCCAACATTCAAGCCACTCCACTGCGCTGGCTCCCCTTTGGCCCAAAGCTCCACAATGCCAGGCTTCTCAGATTTTCCCTCAACTGTGCAAAAAGCCGGAGGGCCCATATGAAGGAGACACTTGGCTTTTGTCCAGTCATCCAGGTGCCGTGTGTCACCATGCAGTTCGTACTAGAAAGTGGCAGAGGTAGCCTCAGGAAGACATTCACTGATGATACAGAGGTACATCCTTGAGGTGTGATGGCATTGTGGACCAAATTGGAATTGATCAAATCGGTATAGTAGTTTTTAAGTGTTGAAAGAATCTGGAAGCCAGGGTTCAAATCCAGCTTCGGCCATGTCACAGCCCCAGAGGATGGCAATGGCAAACCCCCTCTGAAGAAACCTGCCAAGAAAACCCCATGATAGGTTCATCTTAGGGTTGCCATAAGTTGGAGTCAACTTGAAGGCACAGAACAACAAATACAGTGATGGAGCCAGTGTGGTGTAGTGGTTTTGCTACTGGACTAGGACTCTGGAGGCCAGGGTTTGAATCTCATCTCATTTGCAGAAAATTACTGGGCTAGTCACATCTTCTCAGCCTCAGATGAAGGCAGTGATAAATCTGTGAATAAGTCCTGACAAGAAAGGCTTATAATAGGTTCATCTTAGAGTCAACATAAGTCAGAAATGATGATGAAAGTAATTGCCAAATCTTTACCAGGATTTTCAAGCTGACACAGAATCCTGCAGCTGCAGTTGATGATGAAAACAGATGGATCAAGGACAGCTAAATGTATCTTCCTTAGTCTCAGACAGAGCAATCTTACACTTGATCCAAAACATATACTATTAATCTAAGGTTATAAAGACTGAAAAGTAATATAGTCTTTTTAATTATCTGTTTCCTTATCTTTTTCTATTCATGTTAAGAAACAACCTTGTTTCTGATTAAAGCTCATATTGCCAACCGCATAAAAGCCAATTTCTTGCTGCACATTTTGTTCTCCTCCTGGGCAAAATATGTCCAGCTGCACACTAGAATAATGCCTGCCACAGTGGGTAATTTCTGCTGAGATTCCTACTTCAGAGTGTAACTACAAGCCTCTCCTCAGCCCCAAGAAACCATGTACTGTATTCCTAAACTCACTTCCTTAGTAACACCAACACTTGCCTAATACCTGGGTCAACAGACTTGCTTAATGCCTGGGTCAACATTTGCTGTGTTTCCACCTTGATACATGTGTGCTGCATTAGAGTTCGAGAGCTGAAATTTGAAGAGGACCAGGGCTGCACATCACTACCCCACATGGCTGTTTCATTGGACTGCTTCCCCCTGAATTGTGCTGACATTAAAAGATATGCAGTGGGCATGGAGTATTATGCTGATTTCCCCATTTGGAGTGTAACAGAGTAATGCAAATGTACCTATGCTGACCATGGCAAAATTCTGCATCAGGTTAAACTGGAAAATGATATAATTTAGCAACTCTATATTGTGGGTATATCACTCAATAAACTTCATCCTGCAGTCTCCATTAAAATGACTGTATTTATCCTGTTCATTTCAGTGAACCTACAGATGTATGGTGAACTGTGCCCTGCATTTTAAGCATTTATCATATTGAAAATATATTTGCCAGTCATGTATTTGCCATTGAAGCAGCCCTGAGCTCTTAGCCACTCTGAGTTCTAGTGAGGAAGGCTGGACTACATATTGAATAATTCATCATCATCATTATCAAAATAAGAACCTTTCTGAAAGCAGGACAGTGATGCAGACCTAGTATTAGTCTGATGGGCTTATTTCATACTGGAGAGGAAAATTACTTACCTTTCAAAATTAGCAGTTCCTCTAAACTGGTAAAAGGATCCCTGTGAATCTGAAACAATTTATCAAATTTGGTTCATAACATTTGCCAAAAGGGTCCCCCCCCCAGATGTTCAAAATAGTTCCATGTCTTCGTTCTCTTGCCTAAAATCTGGACTGGGTGTGCATGAGCTACAGATCTCACAAAATGTTCCTATGGTTGTTTCCCTAAACCCTTGTATGGCTAGTCTGTTGCACCCTGCAAGCAAAAATGCCAAATATCCCTACAGCTGCCCTGATATGTTCTCTTTTTTTCGGATACCAAGACCGCTTCCTGGAGCTGCACCTCTACATGACTTCGACCCTCAGCAAGAACGACATGAAGGCCATCGGCTTGCAAATGGCCCTGGACTTGCTTGCGGAAAAGGAGAAGAAGGACTCCATCACTGGCCTCCAGACAAGGACCCAGCCGGGACGCCCAGATTGGAACAAGGTGGGTCCCCCAAAGGCTCTTAACCTTCTCTTCTCCAGGCTAAATATACCCAGTTCCCTAAGTCTTTCTGGATAGGGCTTTATGGTTTCCAAACCCTTCACCATTTTAATTGCCCTCCTTTGGACACATGGCTCCAGTTTCTCAATGTCCTTTTTGAATTGTGGTGCCCAGAACTGGACACAGCATTATTCCAGGTGAGACCTGACCAAAGCAGAATAGAGTGGCACTATTACGTCCCTTGATCTAGACACTATACCTCTATTGATGCAGCCTAAAATCACATTGGCCTTTTTATATTATTGTTGCCTCCTGCTCTTAGGGAGAAGGCTGGAAAAAGGTGTTGCATCTGGGTTGCTGTTGTGGTTTTTCTCCCCAACTTTTCCAGAAACTGGCCGGAGAGAAGAAAGGGAAGGTCCATGTCTTCTTCTGCGGCTCTCCGGCTCTGGCCAAAGTCATCAAGGCTCACTGAAAACAGTTTGGCTTCAGGTTCTTCAAAGAGAACTTCTGAGGACCATTTCCTCAAACCTCCATTTTTCTGGACCCAAATTTAGCTGCAACGATGTTAGGGCTGGGAAGCCTCGCCATCTCCATCTGCCCTCCTTTTGGGCCATCCATGGGATCCTCTTCTCCAGCACCACATCCCAAATGAGTTTATTTTCTTCCTATCCACTTTCTTTGCTGTCCAGTTCTTGCATCCAAACATGGCGATGGGGAATGCAGCGACTTGGACGATCCCCCCTTTAGCACTCAGAGTTATGTCTTCACACTTTAGGATCTTCCCAGTCCTAGTCCCACATTTATACGGTAATTAAAATGTTTTACCAGCAGAGGGTACTAATGCCTCAGCATCTGAAAGGTTGGCCTGCCTGGCATCAACAAGAGCTAGGAAAGTACAGTATTTCTGCAACGCTGGACAATTTTCTGGCAGTTCCTGGCTTCCAGACACTGGCTGGAATAGAGTGCCAAAGCGCAACAGATGCACCTCAACTCTGCGCATTTGCAAGAGAAATATTGCAAGAGAAATGCTGGGGAGATGGGGAAAATATCTCTTCTTTGCAAGAGAAATATTGGGGAGATAGGGGGAAACCATTTCTTCTTTGCAAGAGAAATATTGCAAGAGAAATGCTGGGAAGACGGGAAAAACCATCTCTTCTTTGCAAGAGAAATATTGGGGAGACGGGAAATGCTGGCTTGCCTTTGCTCAGTGTTTTTTCTTTAAAAATTAAGATAATCTATCAGTAATATTTAAGCACAGAGGAGGCCAAATTTGGGGAAGGAATAGAGGAGAGCCAGGTTTCCTTGGTCCAGCTGAGACTGCCTCTTTCCTTACCAATGGCCCTTGAGGGACCCTTGGCAGCCCTGCACAAATGCTCCAGAAAAACCACATTTCCCCAAAAGTTTTATACCTCCTTCACTCATTATTTTTTTTAATTATAGTCTCTTGCAATATGCTGCTGACTCTTCTATTTAAGGAGTAGGAACAAGGCCTGGAGAGCAGAGAGGAGGGAGGAATCATTCAAAGAAGACATTTGTTTTAGGGCCAAGCCAGCCGTGAGTTTATACAAAAGGAGGAGGACAGGAGGAAGGGAGTGTACAAATAAATGGAGAATGCAAGGTGCAAAGGGGGAAAGTGGCACAGTCCCAGTGCTACCCATCGTGGTCTAGTTGCCACACCATGCGGGATTATGGTTGCTGATAATGGGTGCAGCAAATGGTTGGCAAAGGCTCCTTGGACTGGGACCAGGGCTGTAGCAATGGGGGAATGTTCCCCCAAACAGGAATTGTGCCCCTTTCTCCATTAAATCTTCCTTCGGTCTCCAAATTCCTAGCATTGCTGTTATCCATTGCCTTGAACTCATGGTTGAGGCACCCGCAAGCTCCTCTCTCCTCCGCTGCTCAGGTCTTGCAGGCTTGCAGCCATGAACTCCTTGATGGAGGAGTAATTGCAGTCATGGGCCTCATTCCCACTACTGTTTAAACTGGATCGCAAATCGGTTTGAACTGGTTTTAATGACCCTGGTTCGCACTTGAACTGAATCGCTAAAGCAATTCGGAGAGGGGCAGCCATGCGCTTGACCCATTTAAGCCACATCTTTTTAGATAAATCGATTCCACGCACGTGTGAACCAAATGTGGACTGGAATTGGTTTAAATTTGCCCTTTGGTCGGCTGGAGCGGGTCCATTTTTAATCGATTTGTTTGTCAATGTGAACAACAAGAGGGTTGTTTTGTTTTATTTTGCAGCAAGAAAATGCAATCGGGGCAAATGTAGTGTGAACCACGCTCTGCTGCTGAACTGATCCATCAATTTGGATTGCAAAGCAATTTATTTGTAAGTGGGAATGTGGCCATGGAAAAATGGAGCGTTTAGGGACAGAGTGGAGGCACCCAAAGAAAAGGGGCAGAGAATGGAGGTTGCTGAGCGAAATAAGCCTTGTCCTTTATTCGATGGCTCTGCAGAAGAGAGAGTTTCGGCAAGTGTGATTTGCAACAGGCGATGCGTGCAAAGGAAAAACACCCAGCATACAGACAAACACACGCACACTTTTTCAAGACCGCACTCCTGCCCTGAGATTCTTCCCCTTCTCCCTGAGGACTAGAGGAAAGATTTGGGATGCTGTTAGAGAGGCCTTTTGGGGAGCACCAGCGGGCGTTTGGCTGTCCTTGTGGGGCCTCCCCTTGAACGCTACATGGGAGGACCAGTTAGCCAAGAGCTAATTGATGTTTTTAGGGTATATGTCTTTCATAGACCCTCCTCCAGGTGTGCTTGGCCCCAATGACACACGCATGTGGGGTCTTGCTCAGTCGCTTCCCACTCTTGCTCACCAAAGAGCTCAGCTCCTGGGAAACATCATTTGCAAATCAACGTGTTCCTGATTTTCATGTGCGTGGATTTCTGCTTTCATCTTTCATCTCCAAAGAAACAGAAAAACCTCTTTCCCCCCACAACTGCCTCCTCCTCTTCGTGCAAACAGGCCTCACAGCAGCAGGAAGATGAGAGGGAGCTGGGAAAAGGCTGGCAATGTCACCTGGCTCTCAACGGTGCAAACACGGCAAAATCCCAGGACTATACCCCAGGATATAAAAAACACTCTGGAAAGAGCAGCTTTTCTGTAAAGAGAAGCTTCTTTGGCCGAGGGTTTGTTTGTTCAGTGAGGTCGGCCGGCATTCAGTGATGGAAACCTATAAAAAGAGACATAGGCACAAATTGGAGGCAGGATTCCATTTCAAAGTTAAAACATGCTTTATTTCTAATATAATTTAGAGTCGTCCCTTCGGAGTCACAGTTTTGGGACCCGTGGTGTTGACTATCTCCCTCTCATTCCCCCCTGCTCCTTTCCATTCCCCCTCCCTCTTTTCCTCCTTTTTCTCCCCCCTCCCTTAGCTTTGCCCTGGAAGCTAATAGGGGACGTTCCCCCAGTCCTTGGGCTCTGAGATGGGGTCCAGGCAATGGCTGCCAGGGTCTGGAACTCGGTCCCTGCCAGCAAGATGCCATGACAGCCTCCTTTCCCACTGGATGCGTGACCCACACTCCTTTGCCACAGCCAGCAGCCACCTCTTCGCCTCTCTTCTCTCCTTACAAAGGAGGTAAGGAGAAAGGGGAGGGGGGGATGGAAAGGAGCTGTCCAGTTCTCAGGGTCTTCGCAACAGATCCTCTGCAAATTAAAAAAAAAAATGAAAAAAATCCTATCAGCCTATCTTCTAAAGTCTATAGTCTATAAATCTAAAATGTCTAAAAATGATGATGGTCTTCAACGCCGTCGGTTTCCCTGGCGTCCCGGCTCTTTGGCCATGCTTTCCTTTGCCAACTGCTGGCCACGAATCCGGGGGCTTCTTCTTAAGGGAAGGCTTTCAATTTCAGCACCCCCTGATGGTTGCATGGCAGTGGCCTTCCCTGTCTTGTATCGTCCAGGTGCAGAGGGGTACATTACCGCTGGAGCACTCTTCAGTCTTGGTGGGACAGTTGTACTCCACTGGAGAAATGTTCCAGCAGGGGCACTTTTAGGGCGTGCAGGGGCATTGTTGATCCCTTGGATGGCCGTTTGGTGTATCCTTGCTCCCTGGGCCCTGGCCATCCCTGGCGCTTGCCCTCTGTTCCTCCATGGGCCGGCCAATATCCATGGAGGCGCCTGGTTGGCCTGAGGGATGGCAGGCTGACAGTTGCCATGTTGCAAGAAGCGTAGGAGTCTCCCCTGCCAAAGAAAAAAAATCATAATAAGACATGGAAGTACAAGGGAAGACGAGATCGATGCCTGAAATCTATCTCGCCTTCCACTCACCCTGTTAACCCAAAAGAACCGAGGGTCTACCTCTCTTATTTTCAGTTTCTGTTTTGTCATCATATAGTTCTTCATAGTAGCTTGTGAATTTTTCTATGATTTCGCTTTGTGTAGTGTATTGTGTCTCTTTGTATTTTATCATATTGATTATTTTCTTTTCTTTATATTTTTTGAGTTTTTGAGCTAATAGTTTCCCTGCTTTGTTCCCACTTTCAAATTGTAGCTGTTTAACTGTTCTAATTTTAGCCGCTATCTCTTTGATGTTTAATGTTTTCAGCTTTTCTTGTAATATTTCTACTTCCAGCTTTAATTTTTTTATCCCCTTTTTCTTTCCATTCTTTTTCTTTATGTTTCAGTTTTGTCTGTAAATAAGATTCTTCTAATTTTTTCCATTTTCTTTGTTCTGCGTTAATCTTGATAAATATTCCTCGGGCAACTGCTTTACTTGCATCTCATATCGTGTTTATTGATAAATTTTCTGTTATGTTTTCTTTAAAGTACCACTGCAATTCTTCTTTCACCCTATTTGTTATTTTTTCATTAATAAGCAAGTCAGTATTTAATCTTCATAAATATGTCAGTTTTTTCCCCTGTATGTTCATGACAATCGGATTGTGATCTGAAGTTGGCTTTCCAAGAATTTCCAATGATTGTATGTACGGAAGTAGAGGCTTGGATACTAAAAATAGATCAATTCTTGAAAACGAGTTGTGATCCTCTGAAAAGAAGGTGTAATCTTTTGTTTTCCCATATTTATATCTCCATACATCATAGAGAGTTAATTCTTCCATCATGTCAAAGAATACCTTAGGTAATTTCCCTTGTGTTTTTTTTTGATGTTCCTTCCTATCACAGATCTCCTATCAATTTTGGGGTCTATTACAGCGTTGAAATCTCCTAAGACTAAGATATTTTCATAAGATGTTTCTTGAATCTTTTTATATATGTTTAAAAATAGTTTTCTTTATTCTTTTGAGGTGCATATATTCCGATTGCTAACATAACCAGGTTTCTTAATTTAACTTCCAGAGCAATAAAAGTTCCATCCTTGTCCGAAAAAATTTCTCTAGAATCCTATTTTTTGTTAACATATAATGCTACTCCCTTTTTCCTTTTATTAGATGCTGAAGTGTAGCATGTTCCTAGTTTGGGATTCCTCAAATATATTTTCTCTTCTGTTTTGATCTTAGTTTCTTGAATACAGATTATGTCTCCTTTAAGTTTCTCAAGCTGATGAAAAATTATGCTTCTTTTTTTTTTAGAGTTTATTCCCTTCACATTCCAGGAAATTATTTTGGTTGACATTTTGCAATTTAACATTAATTACATATATATTTCCATTTTCACTTTTGTATTGTTATTTTTATTGTTGTTGTTCTTGTTGTTGTGCCACCCCTTCCGCCCCTTTATATATTTATTTAATGTTTTCCTTTCACAAATATATCTCCTCGCTAATCAGTATATATCTAACCCAGTGAATAGAACCTTGCTTTATAGTCTCTTAGTTCAAGTCAATAAGTCAATTTCTGTTCTTTCTAGTGGACCAAAACTTCCTAATGTTTGTCCCTTGTTAGTTGGGCTTTCCGCATCTTTATTTTTATTTTTGCTTGGTTTCCATTCCCTTTTTGAGTACTCTCTCTCTGGTCTTTTTCCTTCGTTATCTCTATGTTCCTTTTTCAGTTTTGCTTCCATTTCATTAGCTTTTTCTAGTGTGTCTATTTTATGTCTTTTCTGTTGATAAAAGAATGATAGTCCTTCGATCCTTTCCCATCTATAGTCAATATTTAGATATTTCAAGATTTGGGTCAGAGATTTGTATTTCTGTCTGTTCAACATTATTTGTGGTGGAATATCTTTGAATATTTTAATCTCAGTGTCCTCAATCCATAGTTTCGATTCATAACTTTGTTGAATGACTCTATCCCGAACTTTAGTTCTCGTGAAACAAATTATAATGTCTCTAGGCATACTTCTATCCTTATTGAAAAAAGAATTTATCCAAAAAGCCTTATCAATTTCCATCTCCAGTTCCTCTGGAGTTACTTCAATATAAGTTGCCAAAGCTGGGATAAATCTTTTGTATAGATCTTCTTTGCTTTTTTCTTAGTTTAATACATTTTTCTCTGTATCGTAGTTCGCTGTTCCATTCCATACATCTTTGTTCATCTTGTTGTTGATTAAAATCTTTAGAAGATTTTTCCAAAATATTTGTTCTTTCTTTTATCTGTTCAACTTCTTTCTGCGTCTTAGTGAGGTCTTCTGTTAATTTATCCATTTTTTCCCCAAAGGTCTCCAATTCTTTTTTAACATCCTTCCTGATTTCTGATCTTGTATCTTTTATTTTTTCTCTTAATTCAGCACAAACATTTCTAATATCCTCTTTAGTTTCCAGTCTTGCATCTTTTATTTCCTGTTGTAGTTTTCTTATTTCATCTAGGATACGTATATTAGGATCCGTTATTTTAATTGTGTCTTCCATTGATCCTCTTCTTGTTGTCAGTAAAAGTTGAGATTGCGTTGATCCTTTATTGCTTTTTGCCATTTCTTCCTATTTAACAATTATATATTCAATCAAACTTATATATTTCGTTACTGATTTACTTCTATAACAAAATTTGCTAAGGCAATATAACATTAATATTGTTACACATCCATTTTGTACTTATCTAATATTCTATTACCAGAAAATGGCACTTAACTTTCCCACAATTTCCCAGAATTTAAGACGAAACCTTTATAATGTAAATAATAGAAGGAAAAGGTTTTTAGAGGAAGAAGAGGAGGGAAATAGCCACATATGATTATTGGTTTAAGTTGAAATTTTCCTTATTTCTTTCTTTTACCTTTCTTCTTGTAGCTTCCCTTGTTTCCATATAAATCTCTATCAGTTACCAACTCTTAACTTTCCACTATTGATTCTTATTTGTTTTGAATTGTTATATTCCAAACTTAAATGATCTTGCAAACCTGAATAAGAAATAATATTCAAATCACTCTGGTTTATGATACACTCCAACAATACCAAAATCCTTATTTTTCTCTATTATTAACAGTCATATGACGTCTTATGGAGTGGAAATAGATGCAGCAAATAATTCCTTCTATGCTGCACGCATTGCGTCCACTGAGTCTCGTCCAGCAGAGCTGTTTAGGGTGGTCAAAGAGCTAACTCAACCGTCTCCCACCCTAAACGTATTATTTGAACCAACTAAGGCCTGCTGTGATGCTTTTAATAACTTTTTTGCAAATAAAATCTCTCGAATAAGGGCTGATCCGGATGCCGTTATTATAGCAGAAATGGGAAGAGAAGTATCCAGTGACTCTGTGGACCTTGTTAGACTGGATCCTTTTGAGTTTGTAAATACTGATGAAGTGCACAAGATTCTTGGATATGTCAGGAGGATGACATGCCCTCTCGATCCTTGCCCATCATGGTTGACCGCCCAGGGAGGGGATGCAACAAAAACATTGCTACAATCTATAATCAATGCATCCCTCAGGGAGGGAAGATTTCCATCACAATTAAAGCAAGCAGTCGTTAGACCGCTTTTGAAAAAACGCTCCCTGGATCCCCTGGTGAGAAACAATTATAGACCGGTCTCTCTTTTACCATTCTTGGGCAAGGTGATTGAGAGGGCAGTTGCCTTCCAGCTCCAAGCTGTCTTGGATGAAGCTGATTATCTAGACCCATTTCAAACTGGATTCAGGACGGGGTACTGAGTTGAGACTGCCCTGGTCGCCTTAGTCGATGATCTCCATCTGGGCATCGACAGGGGAAGTGTGAGCACCCTGCTGATGCTCTTGGACATTTCAGCGGCATTCGATACCATCGACCACGGTATACTTCTGGAGCGCCTGAGGGAGCTAGGCATGGGGGGCACTGTGCTTTAATGGCTCCGTTCCTACCTCTTGGGCAGATTCCAGATGGTGAGGCTGGAGGACAGTTGTTCTCGTAAAAGAGAGCTGACATCTGGCGTCCCTCAGTGCGCCACTCTGTCCCCCATGCTCTTTAACATTGACATGAAGCCGCTGGGAGAGATCATCCGGAGACATGGGGCGTGGTGTCATCAGTACACTGATGACACCCAAATTTATTTCTCGATGTCCCTGACTACTGCAGTGACTAGGGATGGCATCTCTCCTCTGGATGCCTGTCTTGGATCAGTAATGGCTGGATGAGGGAAAACAAGCTCAGACTGAATCCAGAGAAAACAGAGATACTTGTGATAGATACCCCAAGTCCAGGGACGGAGTTTTGTCACCCAGTCCTGGATGGGGTCACACTTCCCCTGAAGGACAAGATTCGCAGTTTGGGAGTACTCCTGGATCCGTCCTTATAATTGACATCCCAAATAGATGCGACGGCCAAGAGCGCTTGGTATCAGCTTTGGTTGATACGCCAACTGCGTCCCTACCCAGACCAAAAGGACCTTGAAGCAGTAGTACTTGCACTGGTAATCTCTCGGTTAGATTTCTGCAATGTGCTCTACTTGGGGCTACCCTTTTACCAAATTCAGAAGCTTCAATTGGTTCAAAATGCAGCAGCCAGATTGGTCACCGGAACATCTAGGTTTGACCTTATAACACCAATACTGAAATCTCTTCACTGGCTGCCAATTAGCTTCCGGGTGCAATACAAGGTATTGGTTATTACCTTTAAAGCCCTACATGGCTTGGGCCCCAGTTACTTGCGGGAGCACTTCTCCCTACATAATCTGCCCTGCACTCTCAAAACATCTGGGAGGTTCTTACTACAATATTATAATATCAGGCTAATGACAACTTCACATCAGGCATTCACTACCGCAGCCCCAAGATTACGGAATGACCCACCGGAAGAGATCCGTCTTATTACTACCTTAGATGCCTTTAAGAAGGCACTCAAAACGGATCTCTTATGGTGGGCTTATCCACTGCATTCCATATAAAAAGGTTATGATGACTGCCTTTCCTTGACTCTAAATAAACTCTAAATAAGTTTATTTATATGCAATATAGCAGTGATGGCAAACCCTTTTAGGTATAAATAAACTAGATGATGATGATGATGATGATGATGGGACCAGCTGCTCCGTTTCTGGGCTTTTTCTCCCATGGGGGAGAGGAGGAAAAGGAGCATAGGCCCACCTTTCCCAGATGCCCAGTTCCTGGATTTTTTCTCCTTTAGGAAGGAAGCTCAGGACAGAGGAGGAGCATGCATGCGCACATCCTTCCTGACAGCTCATTCCTGGGCTTTCCCATTGGAGGGAGTCTAGGATGAAAGAGGAGGAGGAACAGGTCCCCTCCCATATTGGCTGCTCCCTCCTTGAGCTTTTTCTACTGCAGGGGCTGGGAGTCCAGGATGGAGAAGGAGGAAGGGAGGCCCTGCAAACTCAACAGATATGCCAATATTAAATCCGTGAATGTGGAGGGCCAACCTTAGAGGCAACCTTCTGAGCTAAGGAGTGGTCATTTGCTATAACATGTTTAAGCCCAGTAGTTACATTGACCCGTGAATAAGTCAAGTCAGATTTTTAGGTCAATTATTTAACTAAATATTCTAGACTTATACATGAATGTATATACAGCAACCAAAATCAACAAAGCACAGCCCCTAGCCCTCCCATCAAATGAAATTGCATTGCTTACCTCTTCCAGGGCGTCAAAACTGAAGTTGGAAATGGATCATGGCTTGTATGTTGGCACAAAGCAATAGCCAATCACATGAGATCAGACTGGAATTGGCCGTTGATTTCATGAAGATCCACCACTGAACCACAGCACATGAAGGACATGGATTGGGCCTGACCTGTTGCAAATGACCAAGCCATAGCAAAAGGATGACCTTCAGACCAGAATAGTCAGCCATGGTGGATGATGCCAATGGCCAACTGGACACACACTGGAGACAGAGGTATTCAGCTGCAGTTAATAAAATAAATAAAAATATTTATATGTATCCCGCTTTTCATAGATCAAAGTGGCAACAACAATCAATAATACAATTGCATTCAATAAAAATCAGATTAAAAACATCAACAATACATATCACAATCACAATCACAGTCACAATCCTGCCAGCAGCAAATAAAAACAATACAACGCGGTGAGATTACAAATTAGAGAGGGAAAAACTAGCTGCAAGCAGTTTAGGGGAAAGCCTGTTGGAATAAATGCGTTTTTAAACCTTTTTGAACTGGTCAAGGGAGGTGGAACAAGCGGAGCTCTCTGGGAATGAGTTCCAGAGCTTGGGGGCAGAGATAGAAAAGCCCTCTGTGATGTTACAACATATTTAGACTCTGGAACTCTACAAATGCTCCCCAGCCGACCTGAGTGTGCGGGGCAGATTGTATGGAGAGAGGCGGTCCTTCAAGTACCTGGGCCCAAGCCATTTAGGGCTTTTAGGTAATAACCAACACCTGTATGTAAGGTCCCTTGTAAGGTCATGCTGTCCTGTCATTGTCTCCCAAACCCTGGCAACAAGGGTTTATTTTATTTATTCACATGCATTTATACCCTGGCTTTAGTCCTAACAGCTTAGCAGCTTCTTGGTTCTCCTGGGGTGGGCTCTGAAGTCAGACTATTGGCAACCAAGGGCTGACAGAACAAACTTGACTCTAATTTCCAAAGGATACAAGGCAGCAACTCTGGACATGCCTAGAGACTACTAGAGAAACACTTCTCTAGGCGTTTGTAGTCTGAAAGCAGCTTACGTCTAATAGCACAATACAATACACAATACAAAAGTGGCCATTAAAATGGGAATTAAACTATTGCATACCAAAAGCGAGCTGTTTTGGATGAGCCATAATGGTTGTGTTTTGATGTGGTGCTGTGTGGGTTGCGTTGTGGGTTGTGTTAAGGGATCATGGCCTGAAACCCCACTTTGGGGTGCAACCATAATGGCTTATCTTTTGGGATTTCTTCCCTCTCCAGTTGAGCTGCTGCTTTTGGATGGAGAAAGGAGCCCGTGTCAAGGAAGAACAGACCCCATGGCCCCCAAGTGTGCTTTGCCAAGGGAGCGCAGTGCACAGATGGCACGGAGCCTGGGCTGCAAAGCAGGGAAGCTGCTCCGAGCATCCTGGCCTGCGCATGCAGGAGCATCGCCCCTCTCGGTCTGGTGTGGCCCTCCAGCAACTGGGAGAAACATCTCTTCTAATGGACCCCATTG
>NC_056522.1:315167020-315238984 GCF_019175285.1 Sceloporus undulatus | reverse complement strand
CTGCCTTATAGTTTTTGTGTTGTTGTGTTGTGCCATTTCCGACTTATGATGACCCCAAGGCAAATCTATCATGGGTTTTTCTGGGGCTGAGAGAGTATGACTTGCCTAAGGTCACCCAGTAGGTTTATATGGCTGAGTGGGGATCGAATCTTGATCTCCAGAGTCATAGTTCAAACCACTACACCACACTGTCCACACTATTTTTTGGAGGTGATGGGAATTGCAGTCCACTATGTTTGCATACCTTGATCAATCTTCCCATACCTTGGAAGAAAGAGAGGAAGACCACATACAGTGGATCCTCCGCATACGTGGTCTTTTTATCGGCGGCTTTGAGCATAGGCGCTCAAAGCCACTGGCACGCGTGAGGCAGAAGGGGCGGCACGTCCCATTCAATTGAATGGGTGCACGCACCCGTTGCCTTGCGCACCGCCGCGCCGTCGTGCCGCCATGCACGAGCCCCATTGTTTACAATGGGGCTCGAGCATAGGCGGAAATCGCCATATGCGGCGGGATCCGGAACGAGACGAGGTTCCACTGTACTAGATGGATGGACTCAGTCAATGAGGACACAGCCCTGAGTCTGCAGGTTCTGAGCAGGGTTGTTGGGGATGGGGTGTCTTGGAGATGCCTCATTCACAGGGTCACCAGAGGTCAACATGAGAGCAGTTAACAACAATGTTTGCAGGACACTGGGGTGAAGGAAGGTTAAGTGATGCAGTACTGCAGGAGGATGGTATCAGCCTGCAGAATGGCTCTCCAAAAAAAAAAAAAAAAAAAAACTCATCACCTGCTACTTGAGCCTTTTACATTTTTTTTTGAGAGAAATTGAAGCTTGGGCTGGAATGCAATTGTGTGTCGTGTCACTAAGAGCTTTACCACACTAGCAGGCAAATTGGATTTAAATGAGCGTTAAACTAGAGAAAACCAGGAAATGTCATGTGATAAACTTCAGGGATTTCCTGGTTTTCTCTAGTTTAACTCTAGTTTAAATCCCGTTTGCCCGCTAGTGTGATAAAGCTCTAAGTTATGGGGTTCTCCTCCAAACTAAGAGAAGTGTGTTCCACAGAGATGTCATGGCTTATATAAGAACCAGCATTTCCTCATGTGCTTATATTCATGAAGGAAAACAAATGGCAACTCACCCACTTGCCATGGCACCAAGCAGAACCAGGGTATTCCAGAAATTCTAGACTCAAATATGCTCTGCCCCCAAGGCTGCAGTTTGTATCTAGAGGTTAGTGTAACAGCAGTATCATTTATTGATTCCTTCCTTTCATCTCCCTTGTTTCTAAATGCCAGACTGTATTCCCACACTAGTGATGATGGGTCCAGAAGCATAAAGTAAGGTTGTGGGGTAGGGGGTGTCAGGACAGCAAGGCAATAGTATCTCAAGTTCAGCTAGTCCAAAAGACATGGATGACAACTGGCACCATTTGCAGTTAGTTGTTTAATGGAAGCCTTTCAGTTGATGATTTTCCTCTAAAATCCCACCTGATTCTCCACCTCTGTTTACATATTTATCTGATGTTTTTCAAGTTTCTTATACTTGATTCAAAACTAGAATAACTTTCTGACCTGTCTTTTGTTTAAGGCTTTAGACTTTAGAGGATTTATTGATATGATATATGGTATCAATAAATCCACTAATGTAGGAACCTTAGACAAAAGACAGGGACTCTTAACAATACTCTTTATAGTCTCCTCGATAGTAGCTGACCATCACAGTATCTATTTGTTCCTCTTATTTTTCATGATGCTTGCTTATTTCTGTTTGCCCAAACATACATTGCTCACCATAACCTTCCCCTACATGTCCTCCAGGTGTGTTTGACTCCAACTCCCATCAATTTGGATAATAAGCATTGCACTTGGAGATGCTGGAAGATGTAATCCAACACATCTGGAGGACATCAGGGAGGAGAAGGTTTTCCAGTACCATAAAAGGTATCTATCTGCCTGAATTCCTCAAGGTATGATGGCCTGAATGTTTGAAATTGTCTCTAAGTCTGAATATTCTAATGCATGTTTGTTGTGACACATCTCAGATTTGTCTGCCTTGGAGTATTCAGTGGTCTGCCAAGGTTCCAAAAATCTGCTCCAAGTTGCCTTATTATCTTGTAATTGCAGTATGGTCAACAAGATTTGAGATGCAAAAACATCCAAAATCCACAAAACATTGATACATTTATTTGATCAACCAAAATGCACAAAATACATGGTGCAAGCTTTCAAAGTTCCACTAGCTTCCTCATCAAACAAAGGTGTTAAAAAAATCATACAGGAGAAAAAAGTAAAAATAAAGTGACAATGGTAGTCACAGGCCGGCATTTTCTCAAGGTGTTGTTATTGTATTGTTCTGTGGAGGGATATCTATGCAAGCAGAGCCTCCATAGAACAATACAACAACACCTTGAGAAATGCAGTCATGTAACTAATATTGACAATTTTATATATATTTTTTCTCCTGTTTGATTCTTAAACACCTTTGCCTTATGATGAAGCCAGTGGAGCTTTGAAAGCTTGCATCATGTATTTTGTGCACTTTGGTTGGTCAAGTAAAATTATTGTTGTTTTGTGGATTTTGGATGTCATTGTACTTTGCTATCTGGCCAATATGGCTACCCCCGAATATGTTTCCAGGTTCTGAGATGTTGCATTTAGCCTTTGCCAGACTTGAAAATTAATTGACAAAAGTCTCTCAGTCTATCACACTGGAGTGGGAGGCATGGCTGATATCTAGAAGTTTTTACTCAGATGCTGATACAGCACCAGGCAAGTCTAACAACATTTTTGAACTTTAATCTTTCACCTCAGTTTCACTAATCTTTCTGCAGAGCTCAGTTCCACTTATCCCAGATTTCTATTACTATAAAACCCAAATCCTCAAAGCAGTCTGGACTTAAGGCAAACAGCTATCATCAACTTTTGAAAAATCATGAGTCTACTGGGAGGATGAAAAGTGGGTGGCAAATAAGTCATTTATATCTAGTGTTTTCCCCAGCCTATTTGAATTCAATTTACTTGCAAAAAACTTTTTAAAATACAGGTAAAAATAGCTCAATTGAGATTAGTACCTTGCTTTAAGGTCTTTTGTTTATTTATTATTTAAAGATAAAAAGACTACACAATGTACACAATGTTTTGCCACATAAGCAGAAAAGACAGGTTATTGCCCCAGGGATCTTGCAACCTCAGGTTTGGCAGTGAGAAGAGAACAGAGGGAGAGGCAAAGCAAAGGGTATCAAGAGATGAATGTGAGCAAATGCTGACATATTTATTGGTTAAAAATGAGATTAGTTAGGTTTAAAAGGATTAAAAACAGCTGAGTAAAACTCTTAAATAACAACAAAAGAGTGGGCACAGTAGAAGGAGAACTGAATAACGATGACAAGGATATCTTTAGACATGGCTTTGTCTATACACCTCTGTCTGCTTAGTCTACACATGACAGACAGTCCTGTTGACTTTAAGGGCACAATGAAGATGGGACAAATAGTCTTTCCATTTCTATACATAACTGAAAAGATCCACCAGTATAGGATATATGAATCTCTGGAGCAGAGGGTGTGTGATATTGCACACACCCCCTCCCGTTTCCCCGAGAAAAGAGTTCTGGATTAGTCAGACTTCATCTGGAGAACACTGAGTTCTGGTTACTTCATGTTAAGTAGGATATAGAGAATTTGGAGTGGGTTCAGAGAGGGACAACAAAGATAATAAGAAGTATGGAGAACAAACCATATGAGGAAGAGTGACATGGTTGCATTCTTTTAATATCTCAAGGACTGTACGGAGAAGATGGTGAAGATTTGGTGCCTGCTTCCTCAAAGCTTAGGACCAGGTCAAATGGTTTTAAGATATGGGAAGGTAGATTTCAATTGCACATTAGAAAGAACTTCTTGATGATAAGAGCAGTTTGAGCAGTTTGGAAATGGAATCAGTTACCTAGAGAGGTGGTGGGGTCTCCTTCTTTTCAAAATGATGCTGGGCAGCTACCTGCTGGGGATACTCTAGCAGGGATCCTGCACTGAGCAGCAGGTTGGATCTGATGGCCTATGGAGCCCTTTTCAATTCTATGATTCTGTGATTCTAAATGGGATGGCTTTTAAATTGAAGTAGCATGTGTGTTACCAAATAGAAGATGGTCATTTGAGTAGCTTTCAGAATAGGGTTGCGAAGTGAAATAAATAACAGGGCTTCTGTTCCTTTAATGATTATATAGAAGAGTGAATTTCAAGTACCATCTGCTGAAATTTCCTCTTCTACACAACTAATAAAAGGACAGGAGTTTTACCTCATGTCACCTAGCACCCCTATGTTATCTGGCAAGTGGCCGTTCCACACTTATAGCACTATGATTCTACCTTAAACTGCAGGCAATAAACAGGCAATAAAGAGCAACAAATCATTCACAGGATTTCCCCGTGAATGATTTGTTGCTATTTATTGACTATTTATTCCTGAGATAATGACACTTTAATCGCAACATCATGTGAAAATGTTAATCACGATTGCATGATTTTCACAGAATAATCAGTTTAAACCCCTGATTTTCCCCATGTGATAAAGTCCATAGTCCCAGTGCTCAAACTACTATGCCTTTCTGGCTCCATGTGTTTTATGGTACTCCTATGCAGCTGTCAGGGATCCATTGTATATCTTAATGGATTCTGGAATGTGTTTTAGCTTAGAACACATACTCCATTTGCATAGCACATTTGGTCTCCTCTTGTGAACTGGGCCTAAGATACACCCAACATTTTCTGGAACAATGCTGCTAAAGTACTGTTAAAAGCCAATGCATCAGTGTTGGAGTTCAATATTCTGCCTTTGACTTATCTTACCAAAAGCTCTTGCCAACACTGATGGCAATTATGACTGGAGAGAGGAAAAATACTGTCCATTCCCCAAGAGTCAAGACTGATCCTCTTGTGACTACTGCCAGGCACTTTAGGTGGGGAGATGACATCAGAGGCAAATTCACCCAACCCCAAAGAGCAAGTCATAAGTTGGCATAGATGCTATCTGAGTGTTTTGCTCTTTACAGACAGTATCCTCGGGCCTTTCTTTTTGAAATCCAGTGTGTTCAGCAACTGCTCCTACAATCTGTCGACACCAGTCTGGTTACTCATCATTATTTATTTTCTAATCTTATACAACGATCTGCCATTCACATTTATTTTATCTTGTCCCTTGAGAGCAGTAGAACAGTAGAAAAGGTATAAACACCTATGATTTTATGATTCTATCTGTGGGGTTTTGTTTTGTTTTGACTGGGCCTCTCATTGAGCCAACAGGTGCAATCAAGATGAGTGTTTTGAAAAGTAATGTTTTGCCACTGTTTACAGGGTGACTAATATTATATTAATTAAAGGGGATCTTTTGTTTTTGATGCACATACCTCCGGGCTGTAGGTGCACTACAAACACAAATTGTTTTTTTCAGCAGTCTTGAGTGCAAACAGGGTGGTCAGAAATCCTCCTGTTCCAGGAATGTCCTCCATTTCAACCTTCTGTCTAGGAGGAATTCCAAAATGTCATCCATTTTGAGCAGAACTAAGAAGCATGGATTTGTATTTTTAGACATGTTTTGAGCTTTTATTTGGTAATGTACTTCATTTTTCTGGAATTGTTACCCATGCTGCTCCATATAAATTTTGGTATAAATGATAGCCCTTAATGACCCCTGGATGAACTCTTAAGGAGCCCTGGTGGCGCAGTGGTTAAATGCCTGTACTGCAGCCATTCACTCAAAACCACAAGGTTGCGAGTTCAAGACCAGCAAAAGGGCCTAAGCTCGACTCAGGCTTGCATCCTTCCGAGGTCGCTAAAATGAGTACCCAGACTGTTGGGGACTTACTTGCTAATTAGCTTACTTGCTGTTCACCGCTATGATCTTTGGAATAGTGGTATATAAATAAAACAAATTATTAATTATTATTATTAACAGCCTGTCCACCATTGCCAGCAAGGCATGAGGACATGCACACGCACCCCTGAGGGGCACCCATATCATCATATCTAGGGAGTCGCATAAGAGGATTATCATAGGACCAGGAAGAGCAAATGTTTGCCTTTCTTGAGGCTCTTGCCCCCTCCCAGGGTCTCTTGTCCGAGCTGCTTAAAACCACTAAGACAATCAGACAGGGACATCCTGGTGAAAAGAAAGTAATTAAACACCTTTGTTCTCACCATCAAGCACCTTTGCCAGAAGCAAGATTTTGCCTATAAATATCATCAGGTTTGCCTGTTCACTGGGCCAGTCTGGATTTCAGGGGGAAGCTCTGTCTCCTTGAACCCTGACCTGGCTCCTGGCCAGTCATTCCATGGCTGAGCCTCATGTCATCCTCATCATATTCCATTTGGATTCCTGGAGGGAGTCTACATTCTGGCACGTATCACCCCAGTGATGCCTAAAATCCTATTCCATGCTAACCTCTGCTTTTCCTGAGCCTTGTATGTGTGTGTGTATGCTAGTGAATCATATGTGTTTTTCCCTTTATAAATAAATTGGTTATTAATTCTAGACGTTTGTCTCAGCTCCATTTATTGGAATCCCCTGGTCTACTCCGTATATACAACGGGAGACGATTCTGCAAGGGCCGTCGTAGCAGGCCCTCCTCTTGCAATATTTGAGCTCATAACAATAATAATAAAATTCCCCTAAACGGACCCTTGGCTACAGAATGTCCTTCATTTTGCAGTGTGCAAAATGAAGGACATCCTTTTTTGTGATGTGGCTATCTCTTACTCTGAGTGCAAACCTACACCCACCCAAATGATGATGGCTGGAAGGGGTTTGGATAGTGCAGTGATGTCTCTCTTGGGTGGATAGAAGGCTCCAAAACAGGACATCTTGTGGGCAGGGTAGATATGATTTGTGATTCAATGTATCCAAAGCCTCTCTGTTCAGCTAGATCGACATAACTTTAGCCTATTAGCTCTGCCAGACTTGATACTACTGTAACTAATTTCCCCTCTCATTTTGGGCAGGAGGAGGAAATTGAAAGAGACAATTTGGGATTCACCACCCTGAAAAGCAAATAAACTCATTCTCTCTCTTTCTCTCTCACACACACACAGAGCAGGGACTCATTTACACTTCGTGGTTCTACAGTCAGCCCTCCATTTTCATGGGAGATCCATTCAGGATCCCCTCCCTGCAAAAATGGAGACTTTCAGATATTCAAGCCCTATAGGCTTGAATGGAATGTGTGCCCGCGAGAACGCACAGGGCATGTGCCGCAGGGGTGCACCCCATTGAGAATAGCAGAGGTCGCTCCTCTGTGAATATTCAAGAGCGTGGATCTCAAGGCAATTAAACATGTGACATTTAAAATAATCTATTATTTTCAAACCGGGTTATTTCATAGTGTGAATGGGGCCTGGAAGAAAGAGGTTGGTAGTATCATCTTTCGTAGACTTGAGCCTACTTCTTCAGATGCATATTTGGGTACAGAACTATATCGGCTTATCTTGAAGTAATCTCCATGGAATTTAGTAAGACAAATTTGTGAGTAGACATCTTGTGCTGTCTAGCATATGGGAGTACTGATCTGATCAAGCAATATTTTCTACTACTGTATATATTTGATATAAAGGTCAATAGTCTGGAATCCTATTTGAACTTTGTCATCACATCACTGGTGTGTAAATTTATCTTTCCATTTTTTCCTGCTACAACAGAAGGGTAATTTTTATTGTTTAGCATTACCAGGATTGTGGACTTTATATTTTAAAACCAGAGAACTGAGCACCAGATATATCAGAAAATAAATATGAATGGATTCTTTTTCAAGAATTGTGAATGTAGATGTAGCCATTCTCCAAATATTTGTATAGGCTAAATCTCACTGTTTGCTGATTGTGAATATTAATGAGCATGGTCAAACAGTACAAGCTATTCAAGATTTCAAAAACATGTTCCAAAAGTACTGTTTTGCCTCTATATTTGATAAATTTCAAAAATGCTTTATTTGCTGATCTCTCTCTCTCTCTCTCTCTCTCTCTGTGTGTATGGTAGATACTAAAAGGTACAGAGAAGAGGAAATATACAAGTTAACACAGGGGCGATCTGTTGCCTAGTTTAATGTTTACCTTTGTTCTTATCTTATAATTTTAACCAGTGATTAATTTGCATAGAAAGATGTACAACAGCTTAAACTACAGCAGATGGAAGGGTTGTTGACAAGACTATAGCACAGTGATTCCCAAACTTTGGTCCTCCAGATGTTTTGCACTTCAGCTCCCAGAAGCCCCAACCAGCTTGGCCAATAGTCTGGGATTCTGGGAAGTAAAATCCAAAACATCTATAGGACCAAAGTTTGGGAATCACTGCTATAGCATATCTGTAGTTCCAAAAGCACGCAGAGTAGTGAGTACAGGAGCCTGGCCTTACCATTAGGGGGATGGGGGAGGAAATGTAATTGAGGTGGGACATTTCTATACCATGCCATTATTGGAAAGCAATTTGTCAACCATTCTGTTTTGCTTATTTTTTGCCTAACCCAATTTTGTTCACCTTGGTTGGTTATCTATGCCACGAATTAGACAGAGGGGCAGTGTCCCTGCTGGTTTTGCTGAATCTCTTGGTGACTGTTTATACCATGGGGTTACAGTACCCCTGAAGATGCAGGTCTATATATTGGGTGTGCTCCTGGATTCATCATTGAGCCTGGTTTGGGTGATGGCCAGGAGTGCATTTGCAGAGTTACAGCTTGTGTGTCAGCTGCACCTCTTCCTTCAGATGTCAGATTTGGCATTGGTGACACATGCCTTAGTTACATCTAATTTGGATTACCATAATAAATTCTACATTCTACTGTTAATTTTATGGATTATTTTATTTTATGGATTGTTTAATAGTTTATTTTAATTGTCACATGTTTAATTGCCATTTTAAGGAGGGGGAGATTGGGTTATTTATAGAGTGTATTGTTGGAATTTTAAATTGTAAACTGTGCTGGTTATCTTTGTAACAGAGAAGCAGGATATAAATAAATCTGTTGTTGTTGTTGTTACATAGGGCTGTCTTTGAAGAGGACTTGGAAATTCCAGCTATTCCGAAGAGCTGAAGACAGATTGTTAACTGGTGCTGGCTATAGACAGCATATACGTAACTTCCTTGTAGCAGCTCCACTGCCTGCCAGCTTGTTTCTCAGAAGGATTCAAAGTGCTGCTTATCGTCTATAAAGCCCTATACAGTTCAGGTTCTTGGAAGAATCGTATACTCCTACATAAACCTACCTGTGTTTTGAGATCTCCTGGGGAAGTCTTGCTCTCTGTTTCACCATCCTCATAGGTGCATCTGATGGGAACACTGGAGAGGGTCTATTTGGAAGCTGCTCTCAGGCCCTTGAAGTCTCTCTCTAAAACGGTTAGATTGGTACTCTCTTTGCTATCTATCCACAGGTCAATAAAGACTTTCAACAGACCTTGGGAGACTGGTTAATCAAGGGGAACAGTCCTTGTAGAATTTGCTGGATTTACTCTCCCCCGTCGTGATTCCCTCCTGACAGTGATACAAAAATTACTTTTCAATTAATTTGTTACACAGTCATAATATCAAAATAAAATATGTCAAAAATGTTTCCTTACAAAGTCAGCCAAAAAGATTTGACCGTGTTTGGAAGACAATATATTCAATTAGTCTCAGGGTCCACACATTCGGCTGGTAATGCACTCGATCTTATCTTCTGTACGGATTTGGAAGCTCCGTGGGCAGAGGTTACTCAAATCTCTCCCTTGTCATGGACGGATCATTTTCTGGTCGAGGCAGGTATCAAGGCTTCTACCCGGATCCCTTCCGGGGGTGGACCTATTCGGATGGTCCACCCTCGCAGGCTGATGGAACCTAATAGGTTCCAAGAAGCCCTAGAGGGGTTTATGGTTGGAACTGACGGTGATGCTCTTGATGCCCTGACTAATATCTGGGATACTGATCTCTCCAGGGCTATACACAGCATTGCTCCCAAGCGTCCTTTCAGGCCTGCTCCCAAAAAACAACCTTGGTATATGGAAGATCTCAGGTTGTGGAAGCAGGCTCTGCAACGACTAGAGCGCCGCTGGCGGAAACACCAGCGCTCATCCGACAAGACACTCCTAGAGTCTCAATTGAAGGCCTGCGGAGTGGCGATAGGTGCAGCGAAGCATTCTTTCTTCTCTGCACGTATCGTGTCCGCAGAGTCCCGTCCAGCAGAGCTGTTCAGGGTAGTGAGGGAGCTTACTCGGCTACCCCCTGCCCCAAACCCTATTCTGGAACCATCTAAAGCCTGTTGTGACGAATTTAACAACTTCTTTGCGGATAAAATCTCTCGGATAAGGGCTGATCTTGATGCCAGCATTAGTTCAGAATCTAGAGTAGAGGTGTCCAGAGCTTCCGTGGACTTGGTTAAACTGGATCACTTTGAGTCTGTCTGTACCGAGGATGTGGACAGGATTCTGCGAAGTGTTAGGAAGACGACTTGCTCTCTCGATCCCTGTCCTTCATGGCTGACAGCTCAAGGGGGAACGGTTGTGACTAGTATGTTACACCGAATTATCAATACATCTTTCAGGGATGGGCAATTTCCATCTGCATTAAAGACGGCCATAGTAAAACCTCTATTAAAAAAGCCCTCCCTTGACCCCCTAATTCGGAATAATTATCGGCCTGTCTCGCTGCTGCCATTTTTAGGGAAGGTGATCGAGAGGGCAGTCGCCTTTCAGCTTCAGGGACTCCTGGATGAAACAGATTATCTCGACCCATTTCAAACCGGCTTCCGAGCGGGCTATGGAGTTGAGACTGCCATGGTCGCCTTAGTTGATGATCTCCGTCTGGGCATGGACAAGGGAAGCGTGTCCCTGATAGTGCTTTTGGACATCTCAGCGGCCTTCGATACCATCGACCATGGTATCCTTCTGGATCGCCTGAGAGAGTTAGGTATCGGGGGCTCTGCTTTGCAGTGGTTCCGTTCCTACCTCTCGGGCAGATTCCAGATGGTGGAGCTGGGGGACTGTCGTTCTGACAAGAGGGCCCTTACATCTGGGGTCCCTCAGGGAGCGATTTTGTCCCCTATGCTATTTAACATTTACATGAAGCCGCTGGGAGAGATCATCCGGAGACATGGGGCGCGGTGTTATCAGTACGCTGATGACACCCAAATAGTCTTCTCTATGTCTCCGACTGATGCAGTAACTAAGGATGGCATCTCTCCTCTTGATGCCTACTTGGAGTCGGTAATGGGTTGGATGAGGGAAAACAGACTCAGTGTGAATCCAGAGAAAACGGAAGTACTGGTGATAGGTTCTCCTGGTCCAGGTAAGAAAGTTTTTCCACCTGTCCTGAATGGGGTCACGCTCCCTGTGAAGGACTCGGTTCGCAGTTTGGGGGTGCTCCTTGACTCGTCGCTCCACCTTACATCTCAGGTGGATGCGACGGTTAGGAGCACCTGTTATCAGCTTCGGCTGATACGCCAACTGCGACCCTTCTTGGACCGGGGGGACCTTGAAACCGTTGTACATGCTCTGGTAACCTCTTTACTAGATTTCTATAATGCACTTTACATGGGGCAACCCTTGTACCAATCTCGGAAGCTTCAGTTAGTGCAGAATATGGCAGCAAGGCTGGTCACTGGTTGTTCCAGGGCCAGCCATATAACACCTGTTCTGAAAGATCTCCATTGGCTGCCTATTCGCTTCCGGGCCGAATACAAGGTGTTGGTTATCACCTATAAAGCCCTATATGGCTTGGGCCCAGGGTACTTGGAGGACCGCCTCTCCCCATATAGTCCGCCCTGCACTCTTAGATCAGGAGAAAGACATCTGTTGATGGTTCCAGATGTCCGCTACGCTGTCACGAGGAGGGCTTATTCTGTCTCAGCCCCGAGACTCTGGAACGCACTCCCTAATGAGCTCCGCATGTCCACTTCCCTTGATGTTTTCAAGAAAAACTTGAAGACTTACCTTTTTCGTCAGGCATTCCCCCCATGAATGTTGGTGTTATTTTTCTCCCCCTGAATGTGACGTTTTTTCCATCCTGTCAGCCTTGTAATTGTACTGTTGTTTTTATATTGCTATTTTATTGTATATTGTGTTTTTAAATTGTTTTTATTATGCTGTAAACCGCTATGATCCATGGAATAGCGGTATATAAATAAATTTTATTATTATTATTATTATTAATAAAACAATTTTGAGTCATAATAATTCCCCCCCCCCCTTCCCTTTGGCTATTTGAATTTTGATATAGGGAAAACAGATGGGCAAAATGCAGCATGTTCCTGGTGGCTTGGGGGTGTGGCGGCTGCATGACGCATGCCCCCAAACTGCCAGGAACGTGCTGTGAAGCCACCCTGAGCAATCATATGGTGATGGCGTTGTGGCAGCATGGCGTTTAGATGCCACACGGTACCAAAATACGGAAAACCATCACCAAGGTGGCAAAGGTGCCTTTTTACTGGTGCAAAAAAGAGTGGTTTTCTGCCATTTCTTTTTGCACCAGGAAAATGCCAGATTGGGGCTGCAGCGTGTGGTTGCTGTAGCCCTGATCCGGCGCTCAAAGGGGTGGTGTACAGCCACTCCTTTACCGCCATCTGTTTTGCCCCTTAGTTAATTTTTCAAACAATCAGAACTGATTGTTATACCTTGTCACAGACAGCTATTTTAAATCTTTCCTAAATCAAGTGATTACCCATCTGGCAGCTACTAAGAAAGATTTTGTGGGATGCCCTTGCATTTTCTCCTTGAAAAAAGCCCAGAAGTGCCACTATGTGCTGGATTTTGTATGTGTGGTTTTGCTTTGAATAATTTATGTTTATAACAGGTTTTAATTTTTTGGTAGTTTAATTACACGTTTAATTTTTATATGTTGTGGATTTTTAGCAATATTTGTTTTAGCTGTTGTAAGCCATCCTGAGTCCAAAACTGGTAGAAATAAACAAATGGGATATAAATAAATACTATTCTACTACTACTACTACTACTACTACTACTACTAACAATAGGGAACTTTTGAGAGCACAGACTTCCCTTGCTTGACTATGGAAAACCTTCATCATAACTTCAGATTCTCAGATGTCATGAAAATTTCTTGGTTGTAGAAAGGCCTAGAAAGTGCAGATTTAGGGGGGAGGGGAGTTTTAAAACTCTCACACCCCATTTTCAGGATGCTGACTCAGGTAACAAGTATAGTTGTTCAGAACAACTAAATTAAAAGAACACTGCTGACAAAATTTGAATTTTAAGATTACGGTACTTACAGAAACTATCCATATCTAGTTTAAAGTAATTTTTTTCATACTAACCTCTGAGTCCAAGAAATATTTCCCTTTTTACATCTAGATTAAAAATAGATACACTATCCCCACCCTAGAGAATAAATTCCCTGATAAAGATGATAATTGTTTCTCCCAGAAAGGCCCAGCCTGGTTTTGTGAAACAGTTACTTTCTACCAGATCTACACATATTACATTATATTTTATCTGAAATCTAAATAAACCAAGACTAGGAATTCAGTCTGCTTCATCAATGGAGAGCATAAAAGCCAGACACTGGCATATTAAATTTGCATTGTTACATCATATCCTGTTGCTTCCCTCCTTGTTTTTCTTTCCATTGTGTTCTGCCTTTGCCACCTGCCTAATCCATCTTGTTGAGCTTGTTTTTGCTTGGCAAAGAATAGGACTCTGTTGACTTCATATCCCCTGCCATGATCTTCACAGAATGTATTACTGTTAAAAAAAACCTACCAAACACAATACCATTCTGGTGCCTTAAAATCAGAAAACACAAAATTAGAGTTTGTTATCTTTGTGCCTGCTCTAGATACAAGGTCAAACAATATATTTTAATCTACATGGTTCTCCTCATTTCCAATTGGAAACTGCATAGTATTTTGTCTTCTCTTTTAACATGTTCTGCAGTGTAGCAGCAAACAAGATACAGGTTGAGTCTTCCTTATCTGAAACCAGTAGTGTTTTGGTTTTTGGAGGGTTTTTTTTTTTTTTTTTTTTTTTTTTTTTTTTGGATTTTGGATTTTGGAATATTTACATATACATAATGAGATATCTTGGAAAAGCACCCCAAATCAAAGGATTAAATTAATGTATGTTTCATATACACTTTATACAAAGCCTGAAGGTAATTTTGTACTCAGTATTTGAGTATGAATGAGAGACTGCCACCTTGTCCTGTCATCAACAGCCCTGGTGTGGTTGTGCAGACTCAGGGCTGAAGCTTTCTTGATTCAGACTGTTCACCTATAATGAGGTCTTCCTCTTTTCCGACTGCATTCTATTTTACCAAGCATTATTGCTTTTTCTAGTGAGTCATGTCTTCTCATGATATCTTCAAAGTATGTCAGTCTCTGTTTCATCATCTGGCACGGCAGAAAAAGAACCGGCTTTTTGCGGGTTCTTTTTCCTCTGCAGGGAAGCCATGTGGTTTGGCAGCTGCGGCTTCCCTGCAGAGGAAAAAACACTGCTGCCACTCCCAACTTTCAAGCAGGTAGGTACTGGGCCTTAGTTAGAACTAGAATGGATTCTGTCTCTGTAGCTTGAAACAGATCTATTAGTATGTCATCTATTCCAGGTGATTTATTTCTCCCAAGTGCTCTGAGTGCAGCTTCAACTTCCCTTTTAAAACTGAAAATTCATCTTCAAATGCTTCTTCCTTGAATGAATCTATCCTCCTTTTATCTCTTTTATATAGTTATTCAATATATTGTTTCAATTGTCTTTTTATTTCTATTTGGTTATGTAATGTATTTCCCCTGCTGGTCGTATAACATCCCCACTTTTGGTTTAAATTTCCCTTTGATTTCTCGGATCTTGGGAAAGAAGTCTCTTGTTCTTCCTGTTTTTTGGTTGTCATCATTTGTTTCTCTGCAGAGATTATTATAATAGTTATTTTTGTTCCTGTGCACAAGAAACATATGTACTTGTTTCCAGCATCTGCATTTGCTTCCTCCCTCCCCCCCAAGCACCCGAAGCTGATTTTTAAAGCCTCATATCTCATAAGAGAAAGACTCCTACACATCTCATTATGATTTATATCAATTCAGAAGTAATGTCTTTGTCCCAAGTTAAAATACCATGACCACATAGAGAGGCATTCATGATAGATGTTTCAGATAGGATGAACTACCTCTTATTAAAGATTAATTTTTAAAAACTCACTTACTTGAGAGTAATATATATATATATATATGCTTTAACAAATTAACAAATTTTGTTATTCCATTACATGTTAGCTGGAACAAAAACAGAAGTTAATGTATACAATTCTCATGTGTTTGACATGTGGATAGAGATGTACATTGTCATGCAACCCAATGTACCTAGTCTGAGAGATCCTGCATACAACTAATTGTTCATAACTCCTTGTAGCACCTAATTATATTTAGATTAGGGCCCTTATGTAGGACAATTTCTGTTTTAAAATTTTGCATTTTCTTCCTTTTCTGGACTTTGGATTTCTTCTTTGGTGGACCTTAGAGCATATGCACCGCACACCCTGCTTTATCAGTCTGCCTCTGTAATTAGGATGATGTTCTAGAAACAATTTTTTTTGTTCTTTGGGGTAGTCATGTTGTTAGGAAAGAATGTGACAATAAGGGCGCGTTCTGACTCGCTTATACACCGGTTTACAAAGCGAATCCAGGGTGTATTGTTCCACTCAATCCCGAATTAACTCTAGAACAGTTCTAGATTTACCCTCTATCACTCCCATAGCGATTCGAATTTGATTCGAATCCAAACATTTAAACCGGATCAGAAGCCTATAAACCAGCGCAAAAAAATAGTAGGTTTTACCCCGGGTTATCCCTTGTGCCAATATACGAATCGCTGTATTTAAATGGGAACGAAAGGGTGTCTGATTCAGGAACCTGGAGATGGGAGGAGCAGCGCTCAAGGGGCTGGCCTGGGGATGTCACCCTCTTTGGTTTCTTTCTGCATCGCCAGCACCATTTCTTCCGTTCGCATAATAGCCTTTCCTCCGGTGGATTGCAACCTCCCCTCTGCTCCTCATTCATAGACCGATGTGTGAGGAGAGCCATTGAACACCATTTTTAACTATTCTTTTTTTCCTTTTCACCTCTGCCTGAGCACCTGAGCAGCAGATGGGCTTTGGAGGACATGCCTGCTTGATTGCCCCCCAGACAGCCCAGAGATCAATGTGGCAGGCAAATCGAATTTGGGGAATCGAGGCTCTTTCCAGAGGAGCTATGGGATGGGTTTTTCGGGGCATCCCTGCTTCATCGCTCCCAAGACAGCCCAGAGAGCAATCTTCCCCAAAGATTCTCTCCCCAATGAAGCCCTGTGCCTTCTCCTCCTTGATCTGATTTGGCGAAAACACAGGCACACACACTATATAGATAGATACGTAGGTAGGTAGGTATGTGTGTGTGTGTGTATTTATACACACACATGTTTATGCTCTCACACACATGCATACACACACACATACACACAAACATATAGGTATATACACACATATTTGTATGTCTGTGTGAACACACACATATATATATACACATATGAATGTATATTTGTATGTGTGTGTGTATTTCTAAAGTAAATTATAAAGTAATAACTTTTTTAATTTACGGGGAAAGAAACCTCATCTACAGTTCAAAACCCACTGTAGAAATGTAATACATTTTGAGACCCCTTAACCTGCTGTGGCTCAATAGTAAGGAATTATGGGAACTGTTGTGTTTGTGAGACATTTATCCTCCTCTGCCAGAGAGTGCTGGTGCCATAATAAACTACCATTCCCAGGATTCCCTAGCACTGAGTTATGGCAGTTAATATGGGGAGATACAGAAGAGGACGAATAAGGCTCCTTCTTGTCTGGGGAGACGCAACAGAAGAGCCTAGGATGCAGACGATTTTCATTGGCTGCCACCCCTCCAAAAAAATCACTCCCCAAATCTCTAAGCCAGAAGGATAACTGCTTTGCTGGAGGAACTTCCCCCAGTCTCTCTGGGGTCTTTCTTCCAAGGCAGCCAAGCAGAAGTGCTTTGGGGAGGCAGTTTTCTCTCTCCCTCAACCATCCTTCCCCACGAACTTCCTTCCAAATCAACCAAACAAAAGTTCTTGGGAGAGGCAGTTTTTTCTCTTCCTCACATCAGGTTGCCTAAATCAGCCCTTCCAGCACCTTCCAGGCTCATGGGCACTTAAGCGCCTCCTCATTGGCTCTTTTTAAAAAACCGTGAAATTTAAAAAATTAAAAACGGTCAGGTAGTGGGAACGCAGGTACAGGCTACATCGATGCATGTTACTTTGAATTATTGTGACATCATGATGACGTCGCTTTGATTGACATGACATTCATAGCCGAAACAAGTGAATGTGAACGAAAAAGTAACAAAACCAGTTTAAATATATACCGATTCATCCATGAATGGGAACGATACTGTGTCAATTACAGTGAATCAAAATAAAATGTTACGTAAATGGAAACGATAAAAATAAAGCGATTTGAAAAGCGGGACAACACTAACTGTATTTTGAGTCATTTTAAAACGAACCGCTGTATTTAAATTCGCTTTAAATCGCAAGTGGAAACGCCCCCTAAGAGTTGATAATCCTTGTGCTTTGAAGCCAGGAACTCCCAAGGTTTCTTTTGTTATTGTCAATCTGCAGTTTAGGGGATGCCAAAGCATTTTAAGAGGTAGTGGTTCTTCCATCCCAACCACCAGTGTATTCAGCTTTAAAATAACATAAATATTTTATACTTGGTGGATAATTCTCCCACTTTAAGGCTTGTAAAATGGAGTAAAAACATTTATCTTCCTGTAACATTTGTCATTTGACACCTACAAATGAACCAGGTTCTTTTTGGCCATAAAAAAACATATTCCTGTTTCTGTGAATTTGCTGTCTAAAAACTTGGTGAACAAATTTAAAGATAACCAGCAGATGTAATTATAGGAACAGTCTGAAGTATTTGTTTGTATATATGAATCCTCTTTTAGACTAGAGTCCTTTTTAAAAAAGAAAGAAAAGGAAGAGGAAAGAAATTCTAAAGGCGCAGTTAAAGTTATGGGAAGAAAAAAAACATTCAGCTCTCTTCAATATTACTATCAATAGATATAAATAGAGTACAAAAGTCAGTAATAGAAGGGCTGGAATAGGCTGGAAGCTAGGACACTGATAAGGAACACTCTGATAAGGATGATTCTCACTTCAGTGGCTGGAAAAGCTGAGAAGCAGTGCTTAGGTGATTTAGCACTAGGTGAACAAATAGCAAAAGCAATATCAAGTACATTTCTGTACCACTTACCGATGTACTAAGTGGTTTACAAAGTGTAAACTAAATGCCCCCAACAAACTGAGTACTCATTTTAGCGACGTAAAGAAAGATGCCAGGCTGAGCTGACCTGGAGCCCCTGGCTGGTATTGAACTCACAAAATTGTGCTTTCCAGTCCTGGTTTGCAAGGCAAGTGCTAGTAACAGATATAGTAACAGTGAGTGGCTGCAGTGCAGGCATTTAACCACTGTGTCACCAGGGCTGTTACTAAATCTGTTACTAGTACTGTGCACCCTTTCCTTACACAAGGGATCCATTCCGCCCCCCCCCCCACATAAGGAAAAACCCTGTATGCTGGAGCCAATTAGAAGTAATGGGGCTTGTGCCCACGGCATGTTGCGGGGCATGCGCCCCATTACTTCTTCTGGGCATGCCAAGGCTTCTTCCAGCACACAATGTGGGTGTATAATGCGGACACACTGTACTTACCTTGCAAACCAGGACTGGAAAGCACAGTTTTACTCTACCTTTCAATCCTGGTGGTGATTTACAGGCCAGGTCATTTGCAGGCTGCTGCCAGAACAGAAGATAGCAGTTTATTGTAAACCAAGGCCCGGTACAGACTGGTGTTTTGTGCCAACCTGGGGCTGAAATTAGGGTTATGTAGGGCTGGGTGTCCACACACGCCCAGTCCTACTATTGGTGCACAGGCACCATCACTTCACATGCCCGTTCATACGAGATGTGCAATGATGACAGCCACATGGTGCAGTGTCCAAACAGCGCTGTGCGGATGTCATCGGGAGTGGGTTCTTTTTAGGCCCGCTGGAGGCTAATGCATTTGTCTGCTGCAGCCTCTATCCGGGGCAGAAAGGGGCAGCATCTCGCCACCCCTTTGTGCCCATCTGTATCCTCCCTCAGAAAGAAGATAAAAAAATATAATGCATGAGGAAGGACTGTGTGAACTGACAGCCTTTTAAGTAGGGTGGCCAAATGTAAAAGTGGATAGGCCCCCCTGCACCTTTAATACTTTGGCAGAAGAAGTGGTGAACAGGTCACATTCCCCTTTCTATATTACTATTTAAGTCCTGTCCTCTTTTGAATCTGGCTACACTACCTTCAAAACTCATTAATGCAATGAGAAAATATGGCCTGGCAGAATCAGACCAGTGTTTTGAACTACGCCAATCTTTTAATGCTTGCCAACGGATGGGGGAGGGGGTGAAAGGCAGTTAATTTCCAGGTTTTTTCAAATCCATCTTGGGAGACAACAAGCCATTTGACATGACTTGAATGCCTTGGCTGCTTCTATGGAGATGGGAAAAGTGCCAATAGAATGTTTTGGGCAATGATGAGACAAATGGTTATACTGAAAATTTTTCTGGGCCTTTTGTTATTCCTAGAGTTGGAAAAATTTACTTATTTGGATTGCAGCTCCCAGAATCATGAGGCAATATAGAAATCTGTATATTATCACTCAGAAAAGAAACTTTTCCAAGTTCCGATTATTTTGAGACATTTTTGCAGCTTTCAGATTATTAGCATGCATAAACAAGCAGCTTGAGAATGCTGAGATAGCCACTTGCTCCAGTATACTTTGTTTTAATTGAAACTACTAACCCTATTTCAACAATAATTCTGGGGAAAGATCTGGAAACTATGCCATGTGATGAGCGACTTAGGGAGCTGAGTATGTTTATCCTGGAGAAGAAAAGGTGATATGATAGCCCTGTTTAAATATCTGAAGAGATGTCATGTTGAGGATGGAGCAACTTGTTTGCTGTTGCTCCAGAGGTGGAGCAATGGATCCAAGCTACAGGAAAAGAGGTTCCATCTCAACATTAGGAAGAGCTTCCTGATGATAAGAGCTATTCATCAGTGGAAAACATTCCCTTGTGGTGAAGTCTCCTTCTTTGGAGGTTTTTAAAAAAGAAGCATTATTGTCTTTTTCTAATGAGTCATATTGTCTGATATGTCCAAAGCATGATAGCCTCACTTTGGTCATTTTGGTTTCTACGAAGAGATTTTTGCTGTATGGCCTATTTATTGGTCGGCTTGTCGGTGTTTCCCTAAAACAGGGGTAGGCAACCTGCGGCCCGTGGGCCGGATGCGGCCCGGTGAGGCCTTGGGACCAGCCCCAGCCCAGTCCCCGCTGATTGCCGCCAGGGCTTTGACTCTTCACGGAGGGCAAGGGGCAATTGTCTATAGATGCCCAGAAACATGCATTTATATTCATTTTTAAAAAAAAAATCAGGAAAATTTTTTTTTGCGTGTCCTCACTTTTTTAAAAAAGTGTTCCACACGTTTGAAAATGTTTGTTCCTACATTTGTCCCGGTTTTATTTATTTTTATATATATATATATATATATAAATATATATATATATATATATATGCTTCGGCCCCCCAGTTGTACTGAGGGACACAACCCGGCCCCCGGCTCAAAGTTGCCTTACCCTTGCCCTAAAAGGTTTAGGGGATGTTCGGGGTCCCCACCAGCATTTAGCATCTATTACTTTATTTGGGGGGGGGGAGATATTATTGCTCAAAAAGAGCCTCAAGAGAAGCGTAAACTTCAGGATCTTTTCACCTGTATATACAGTGGCCCGCATTATTATACGGGTTGCCCTTATGAGATTGAGCTAATGTGCTCAAGCCGCAGGGAGCAACGTGTTATGTTAAGGAGTTGGCGCATCCCATTTGAAGAATGGGACGCACGCCCATGGTGCATGCGCACTGCTGCGCCACCGGCGCTGCCATGTGCACGAGCCCCATTCATTTGAATGGGGCTCAGCATAGGCAAAATTCGCCTTATGCGGAGGGGGGAGAATCACGACGGATCCCCTGTGTAAGGCGAGGCTAAACTGTACCATTACTAACTGCAGAGTAGACTCAGTTTTTAGTAAATAAAACAGTTTTATTAGAAAGTGCAAAGGTGTACACAACATACAACAAAACCAATGCAACCTTAAGAACAATACAAGGCTTAACATAAAAAGCTGTGAAAGGTTGGGTGCTTGAAATCGGGAACTGGGAGAGTAATATTACCAGTCCATGAGAAGATGGAGAGTGGCGCAAGTGGTGCCTGAGGGTGAACAATAGTGAGTGAGAGAGACCCTCTGCACACACAGAAGGTAGAGCTGAGCTGTTATTATATCCTATTTCATACCTCCAAGGGTGTTTTTTTTGCTTTTCCACAGTGTAGCAACGGTTTGATGGTTTCCTCCCCAGGGAACTGACAAAAGGAATCCAGAATGGCTGATGGCTTGTAATTCCAGAGAATCAAACATTGATTGACTTGAGATAATTCTGGTATAGTCAGATAGGAATCATGAATAGAAACACAGTCTGGGGTGAGGTCTTCCACATTCCTTTATGTCAGTCTGACACCTTGCCTAGTTTCCTCAGGTCATCATGGCTGGATGCTAGATATTAATTATGAAAACCCTATCCAATGTGTGAGGGGGAGTAGAGTGTGGTAACAGTGGTCCATGGTATCTGTAAAGCTCTCCTCCAGCACCACATTTCAAATGAGTTGATTTACTTTCGTCCACTTCTTCACTGTCCAGCTTTCACAACCATACATAGAAAAGCAGCAAATACTTATAGCATGGATGATCCTGACTTACGTATTCCATGGTATATCTTTACATTTGAGGATCCTACATAATTCCTCATAACTGCCTTGTAATCCTAGTCTTTTTTCCCTGATGCTGGTTATACTCTAACATTAAGGCTTTGACAATGTTATGTCTTCATCATCCCCTTAGAGTTATGTAAATAATTTGTTGTAATTTTTTTAGTTCAGTTGTAACCCCACCTTTTTTCCTTAACTCTCCTAAATAGCAATAGCAATAGCAATACATTCTATATCGCTTATCAGTGCACTTAAGCACTCCTAAACAGTTTACAAAGCGTAAGCTAATTGCCCCCAACAATCTTTGGTACTCATTTTAGCAACCTGGAAGGATGCAAGCTGAGTCGAGCTTGGCCCTTCGCTGCATATTGAACTCGCAACCTTGTGGTTTGTGAGTGAGTTGGCTGCAGTATAGGTATTTAATCACTGCGTCCCAGGGCTCATCAAATAGTCATTCCAATCTTGCTATTTTCTGCTATATTAGTGGGTGGCATCTACATACCTTTAAATTCTTGATTGTTGCTTCCTGGCATTCTCATGTGTCCTTCCTCTCTGTTTAATCCTGTTTAGTGTTATGACGAGCAATTATTCTGTGAACTAAGAAGTGTGTGTTCAGATCTTGCATCCCTTCATGAAGTGACTCAGTGACCTTAGTCCAGCCCAGTATATCAACTCAGTCCACCATCCATGAAGGGTTACTGAGATAGATGGATGATGATGATCTTATATTTTCTAATTTTTCCCATTTAAAGAGGAACATTAAACCTTGATGTGTATAAAAATTGGTTGCTTGTATAAATAATGTCCCAATCACCACATTTGTGCTTCATCTTCATCCCTAGAAAAAGGCTGCTGATTTTTGTTGGACAACAGAACATTGCTCTTCACAACCATAAGAACTGGTTGTTTCATCTGCTTATGGAAAACAGAATCACTATGGAACTGTTATTATCTCAATTAGGCTCTTTTCATAAAACAGGTTAGTTATATACTTGGAAGCATTTCTCTTCTGTGTGCTGCAAGCCTAATTAATTTCCAGCTCCCTACATCACACCAAATAATCGTGTTGTAAATGTTAAGCAGTAGTCCCATCTGGCCTGGCAGAGAAAATGTCACCACTGGAATTTGCTTATGTGTACAGAGCACTGGAAAGCATCCATGGCATCCCAGGGCCTTTCACCCACCTCCCATCTTGGCTTAATACCAGCTCTATATTTGGTGGATCTCTGTCTTCAGTTGCCAGCCAAGAAGGCAAATTTTTGTGTTGCAGTTTTGGAGCACAGATCGTTCTTACTTGATACGAATAAGTAACAGGGTCTGCGGGGTATGGTTCCTTTGTTTCAGTTTAAAGAAATGCAACTGAAGTAGAGATCCACCAAATAAGGAGCTGGCATCAAGCCAAGACGAAGGAAACGATCAAGCCAAGATGGGAGGTGGGGGAAAGGCCCTGGAAGCCAAAAGGTGCTTTCCTGTGCTCTGTAATGAATAAGTAACAGGTCTGCCAGGGTATGGTTCCTCTGTTTCAATATAAAAGATGAAGTGTATTTATATTTATTCATCCCTATTCCCTATTCCAGGTCTTCAGTAGCAGCCTTTATGGCTTTAGGCTAATTTATAAGGGCTCAGTACAGAAGGTTGCTATGAATCGATGGTTCTTATTTTGTCTGTTTCAATTGCCAACATAGTGTAGTAGTGGTTTGATGTTGGACTAGAGGCCTCTGAGACAGCATTCAAATCCCCTACTCCGCCATAGAAGCCCAATGAATGGCAAAGTCACACTCTCTCAGCCTCAGAAGAGGACAACAGCAAACTTCCTCTGACTAAATTTTGCCAAATCCTCCTGCACTCCTGATTCAACATTTGGACCGCTACTACACCACTTTGACTCCTTAACTAGAGTACTGATCAGTTTTTGAATGGCGAGTCAACACATGGTAAATCCTGTTGTAATAAAATCTAAGTCTGATTATAATAGTCCTTATAGCAATACCACCAAAGAGGGTTAAAAAAGTTCAGGTGGCAGCACTGACGTATCAGTCTACAGGAGGGTTAGTTCATAACAACAGGCCCCTTTACTGACAAAGCTCCTAACAAAGTCATACCTGTCACATTGTTCTTGGGGAAAATTAATATCCCCCCTCTAGGTCTACTGTGGGAACAAGAGAGGAACAGAGGAAACAGGGAGTTCAAGGGGAGGTGGTGGCAGATGATTCACAGTCCTGGCAAGTCAGAATGTCCCAGGGCTTAGACCCTATGAGCCCTGGGTCTACTACACCACTGTTGGTGTTATATCTCCTCTGAAGATTTAACAGCCTTTGCAGCGGCCCCCTTCTCTTTGGGCATTGCTTGGATTTCAACTTGCAATACTCAAGAGGTCCAATCCCCTTGCAGGAATAAGCTGTTTGAAACTGCTTAACTGCCTGGCTCAATTCTAGGGAGTCCTTGAAATGTAATTTATTGTGGCACCAGAAATCTCTGGCAGAGAAGGCAAATGTCTCAAAACTACAGTTCCCAGAATTCTCTAGCATAAGCCAGGGCAGTTAAAGCTGTCTCAAACCAGATTATTTCTACAGTGTAGATTGGACCCTAAATCACCATTGATGTTTGCCAGAGTTGATTCTACCCATGTAGGTGAGGCTGCTGCTGCTGAAGGTTCAAGATTTGCCATTTGTAGCAATTTCTTGATTCTACGCTAGGGCTCCTCATAGCTGTTTTAAAAGAGCTGTAGTTTGTGGTTCTTTAAGGTCTGATGGGACAAAAAATAAAAATTTTCTTCTCTTTGTTTTTTTTAAAACAATTATGCTGCTATAGTGCACCATAATGTCAATTCACTGACATTTCACTCTCTTATAATTAAGAGAGAGAGAGAGAGAGAATGGTGTGATACTTTTTTGTTCCAATATCTCTTGGAGTTAAATAGAAACCCACTCAAGGATTGGAATAGAGTGTTGTAGTTGTGTGCTGGGAAGTACCAGAAAATCTTCCAAAACAGCAGATATGTTGTTTATATGTTTGTTTGTTTGTTTTTTAAAAAACAATACCACTACCTCTGGGCATATTTAGCCTATTTGGAAGAAGTCAAAGTTTGGAGAGAGGAGGAATTGATGGTACGTATGTGAGAGAGCGTGAAAAAATGTGACCTCTATTTATTTTTGTTATTCAAGACCAATACCTGGATTTAGGATTTCTGTGTTTTCCTACTGACCTCCACTGATGGATCTAATAAGAACCAAGAGGTACATCCAACACTGACAACAAGTTATGTTTAAAAAGAAAGTAATAAGAAGGAGCAAGTCTCATAGCATCTCTAAGGCTAACCACTTAATTCCAAGATCATCCAGACTATGACACTGAACACCAAAGTCAAGGTTATCTCAACCACAGTATGTCTGATTTCTATATGCAGATGTGCAGTCAAGGTGAGCGGAGGAATGAATTCATTTGAAATGTGTTGGAGGAGAGCTTTACAGATATCATGTGCTACCAAAAAGACAAATAAATGTCTTTGAACACATAAAGGATGAAATCTCTACAAGTCAAAATGACTAGACTGAGGCTTTCATGTTTTGGGCCTCAGAAAGGTTGACTAATTGGAAAAGACAATAATGTTGGCTAAAGCTGAAGAAAGCAGGAAAAGAGGCAGACCACATTATAGATGGATTGATTCAGTCAAGAAAGCCATAACTTGAGGTTTGCAAGACCAGGATCTTTCGGAGGCCTGTCATAGGTAAACATAAATTGAATCCAACTTGATGGCACATAACAATGCAAGAATTTATTTCAGCATACACTTTTGTAGATTACAAACTTTTTTCAGAGGGACTGAGTGCAACACCGAAGACAAATACATATATACACACAAGGTGTTGCCAGGTGTGAAATGTAAGGTGATCATTAAAAATTGTTAAAAGGACATAGCTGGGTGACAAGTAAATCCAAACTTAGATAAGTAAATAAATACATCTGTGGGAAAGAAAACTATTTAGCTAAACCCAGTAAAATGGCAAGTTAACCTACAGATATATTCAGTTGGAGGCGAATGCCAAAAATGACAACTAGAAGACATGGTTATGACTGATGCAGATGCTATTGAGGAAACAAAATGAAATAGGAAAATCCAACTGTAAATGCAAAGCTGTAGTCTTTAGGAAGCAGAAACAAGAAATTGATGTGGCACTATGCTTGTACTGTATATATAAAGGGTGAGACCTTCTGGCTCGACAACTGTGTCAATTTTTTTCCCTTCTGTAATGAGAAAAGGTCATGAAAACAGCTTTCTAATCTACCACAAAAGCAGCACAACAGGCTGTGCTCCATATGTTGGTCATCTGGCAGACTGTTCAGGGGATAACATCAAAGGGGCACAGATGGAGAAGAAACATACTGAAGTGTGTATGAATGTTATCATGTATTACAAGAAACTGGTTTGGGATGGGGGCAGGAAAGAAATTAGTACAAGAAAGATAGGGGTTGAGGTTACCTGGCAACCAAAAGTAGTAAAGACTAACATAAAAGGCCAACAGAAAGGAAAGCTTCCAGTCAAAGAACTGGCTGAGTAAATTAGATTCCTGGAGAAAATGATTAACTTATTTTAACATTTTACAGAAGAGTTGGAAATACAGTATGTTGAAAATATATACCAGATATTGAGGGCCATGAAAATACAACACAGACACTGTGATATAAAGTAGAAATAAGAAGAGGCAACTAGGTATTCAGCATAGATATAAGTGTGCTGCTCCTTTTTATTTCCTCTCTTTACCATTTTAGCAGACACTGGGAAAAATACACCAGGCATGCTATAATTAAATTCTACTTTATCCCAAAATATTTCTCATAAAGTTAATTTTGTTCTACTTTTCCACTAATGCCCAGGTGCTTCTGTGTCTTTTGAGGTCTGTAATTTAAATTTTGTTGACACAGCACTTTAAAAACATATAAAGCAATATAGGCTTAAATTGACTCTCATATGCAATGCAGGATATAATTATTGTTTTGGAAGAACTCTTATATTCTTTGATGAAAGACATGCCAAGAGGCATCAAGATGTTAGCCTAAAGACAATGTTGTCTTCAGCTGCTTACTCTCTCTTTTCTCCATCTTCTCCTTACCACAGAAGATCATTAAAGAGGGAAAGACAGAGCACAGCTGCATGGCATCGTTTGAAACGTTGGTCTGGAAATGCCCTGACAGATCTGGCCATACCTCCTTCCAATTAACTAGTCTGCTCCCTGAGTTAGGTGCTGTTGGGACAGCAACATCTTGCCGCCTCTCAATGTTATTTCTACATACTCTAGGAATTTCCTTTGTGTGTTAGATGAAATGTCCCTCTGATGTTAGCTTGGCAACAAATTAAAAGTTGTGAAGCATTCTTGCCATGCAACCTGATGTGCTGTTACTCAGAAATAGATCACACTGATTTAGATGGAAATTACTTTAATTTCCACTAATGGAAGCAATGCTTTAAGATTGCATCCTCAATTCACTAAATTTAAGAGAACTTCTGGGGGTGAGAAGGAGAGGGGAAAACCCAAATATAATGTTGGCTTAAGCCTTTATGGACTACAACCTATTTTTAAGCCAAATAAAAAGTATTAGCCCTTGAGGCACTACTTTGTATAAATAATAATAATAATAACAACAATAAAATTTATTTTTATCCCGCTCCTCTGTGCAACACAACCAGGGCTGCTTACAAGATTAAAACATACATTCCCATATCCCACAATCCCAACCCCCCGCCCCAAAATACGATTAAACAGTTTACAGTTTAAAACATAACTTAAAATAAAGACAAAACAGATCAACAATAGCAATTGCAGAATTAGGGGTAAACAAATTAGGCTTTTTTTTAGTGGGCGGGTATCTATTAAGGGAAGGCCTGCTGGAAGAGATCCGTTTTAACAGCTTTTTAAAAGCTGTTGAAGGTGGTAATATGACATAATCTGGGAGCGGTTGCTGAAAAGGTCCTCTGGGCAGTTGCAGACAATCTTGTTTTCATAGGTTGCAACAAATTCCTCCCAGAGGACCTGAGTGTCCAGGGCAGATTGTATGGAAGGAAGGAGGTGGTCCTGAAGATAGGTTGGATCCAAGCCATGTAGGGCCTTATAGGTGATAACCAACACCTTGTACTGGGTCCAGAAACTGATGGGTAGTTTGTAGACAAATCCTTCTCAGGCTGATGTCATTCCCACATTTGAGCCCATTGGCTACAACTTTCTTTCTTTCTTTCCTGGAAATTCTCCCTGGACTGTCAACCAATGGCTCTTGGATCAGCACCAGTCCTGGGCTCACTACTCTGAACAGCACTCTCTGTCCTATCGTCTATCATGGCTGTCTGGAAAATAATTAGGCTTAGTTATTTATATAAATAAACATAAGTTTCTGTTTGTCATTATAATCAAATTTAGAGACATATGGAGTTGATCTGAATTAAAATATGGCCCTGAGAGTCCATCCCATCATTTTTTGCTTTAAAATTTCACCAGATTTGCATGGCATATTTGCAGTGGTCTGGCTTAATTTGCAGGCAACCTGATGTGCACACAGTTCACTTGAGGGGGACATTGCCATTATTTCTTCTCTGATCCAGCTTGGCTCTTCTTTGGTTCTGGCATTAATTTTGCATGAAGCCCCTTCTCCTTGCTGTGAAGGAAAGACAGCTGAAGACAGAGAGGGATGTGTGAGAGAGAGAGAGAGGGAGATAATTTATATACAATATAAAACGTGTGTTTGAATATATTCCTTCAACTCTCTGCCTCCAGACTTGCTTTTTAGCCGCCCAGGGGGATCAGTTTCATTCCCACTCACCCTGTTCCCTTGCCCACCATAGCTCTGCTCACAAGGCCTCCCCTTCCTCTTCCTTGGCAAAGAAGCACCAGAGGAAACTCTCCCCCTTCTCCTTCCCCTCCCCCTGGCTATCTAAGGAGGCACACTTATTAAATGTGCAGATGACACCAAATTAGGAGGAATAGCTAATACTCCAGAGGACAGGATCAAAATTCAAAATGACCTGAATAGAATAGAAAGCTGGGCCAAAGCTAACAAAATGAATTCCAACACGTAGAAATGTAAGGTACTGCACTTAGCGTGGAAAAATGAAATCCGTAGATATAAGATGAGGAACACCTGGCTTGAGAACAGTATGTGTGAAAGGGATCTGGGAGTCCAAGTAGACCACAAGTTGAACATGAGTCAACAGTGTGAAGCAGCAGCTAAAAAGGCCAATGTGATTCTAGGCTGCATCAATAAAAGTATAGCCTCTAGATCAAGAGAAGTAATAGTGCCACTGTATTCTGCTTTGGTCAGGCCCCATCTGGAATATTGTGTCCAGTTCTGGGCACCACAATTCAGAAAGGACATTGAGAAACTGGAGCGTGTCCAAAGGAGGACGACTAAAATGGTGAAGGGTCTGGAAACCATGCCCTATGAGGAACGACTTAGGGAGCTGGGGATGTTTAGCCTGGAGAAAAGAAGGTTAAGAGGTGATATGATAGCCCTGTTTAAATACTTGAAGGGGAAGGGCTCTGCTCTGGGCCCCACAACATACTCCAACTCCCAGAATTCCATAGCAAAGAGCCAGAAAAGAGTTAAAGCGGTGCCAAAACGAGATATTTCTCCAGTGTGGATGCAGCCTAAGGCTTCAGTCTACTTCCACCAAATGCTTTGAGACACATTGAAGAAGCCAGAGGAGGAGCTTCGGAAGCTTGAAGCGTGTATTTTGTGCTCTTTGCTCGGCGTCATGAAAGGCTTCGCTGTTTTGGGACCTTTGGGTGTTTATGTTGTTGATCCCGAACCTCCCCCTCCCTCCCGTTGCCTAGCGACGTGGAGTGGCAAGTACGCATGCGCAAAATCCCTTCCACTCGTCGCTCTAGGCGGCCGCTCTGTGGTCCGGTGACGTCATAACCCCGCGCGGAGGTAGGGCAGGCGCGCCAGGTGAAGCCGGAAACATGGCGGCGGTGGATATACGAGGTACTGAGCTGGTCCTTGTTTTCGCCATTATGTGGCTCCTGCTCTCGACTAGCAAGGGCCCCTTGAACGCTCCCGGGCTTCTCTGGCTGTGTCTCCCTTTGGCTGCAATTCAGGCTGATCAGGAGCCCTGCGGTGGCTTTGGGGAAAAGGGAAGGGATGGTGCCCTGGAGGGAAGCCTTGGGAGAGCTGAATTCAAAACGCAGTAGAACCAGGTTTTATAAAAGCAGGGCGCCTCACCGCAAAGCAGGGGAACCAGGCATCGCAAAATGGAGGCCTTGCAGAAAAATGGAAGGCCTTACAAAGCTTTAAAAGACTCATATTAATGTAAATCTGTTCTTCTTAGGGATACTCAAAATCCTCCTGGACAGGAGGCTGAAGTGGAGGCCATGTCCTGGAAAAGGAGGACCGAGTCTGGTCACCTTGAGCTTATAAAACTAAGATAGGTGTACACAATATTGTGTGTGTGTGTGTGTGTGCGTGCACATAGACCCAAATCAATAGAAGTGTAGTGTCTAGATCAAGGGAAGTATTAGTGCCACTTACGGTAGAAAAATGAAATGCACAGATATAGAATGGGGGACACCTGGCTGAACGAGACAACATGTGAAAAGGATCTAGGAGGCCAAGTAGACCACAAGTTGAACATGAGTCAACAGTGTGATGTGGCAGCTAAAAAGAACAATGCAATTTTAGGCTGCATCAATAAAAGTATAGTGTCTAGATCAAGAGAAGTAATTGTGCCACTGTATTCTGCTCTGGTCAGGCCCCACCTGGAATACTGTGTCCAGTTCTGGGCACCAAAATTCAAAAAGGACATTGAGAAACTGGAGCGTGTCCAGAGGAGGGCGACTAAAATGGTGAAAGGTCTGGAAACCTTGCCCTATGAGGAACGACTCAGGGAGCTGGGAATGTTTATCTGGAGAAGAGAAGGTTAAGAGGTGATATGATAGCCCTATTTAAATACTTGAAGGGATGTCATATTGAGGAGGGAGCAAGTTTGTTTTCCGCTGCTCCAGAGACTAGGATCCGGAATAATAGATAATAATAATAATAATAGGTTTTATTTATATACCGCCCAATCACTGGGAATCCGAGCGGTTTACAATAGAGGGGATAACAGACAGTTCCCTGCCCACAGGCTTACAATCTAAAAGACACGACACAAAAGGAGAAGGGAATGGTGAGGGGGGGAGGGAATCAATGCAAGCTAAAGGAAAAGAGATTCCACCTCAACATTAGGAGGAACTTCCTGACAGTAAGGGCTTTTCGACAGTGGAACACACTCCTTCCTCGGAGTGTAGTGGAGTCTCCTTCCTTGGAAGTCTTTAAACAGAGGCTGGATGGCCATCTGTCGAGGACACCTTGATTGAGAGTTCCTGCATGGCAGAATGGGGTTGGACTGTGTGGCCCTTGGGGTCTCTTCCAACTCTATGATTCTATGAAACAGCTAAAATGCAAGAATAGATACTAGGCTGGGCACAGCATTAACCTTACGTTGAAGCTGATACAGTGGGGATGGTATATATATATATAACCCCAAGAGACAAATTTTGTAGAATCAGTGACACCAAACAATTTCTCTGTCAACATAACATTTCTCAAATATAATCCAGTATAGCTGTTTCAGAAAGTACAAGATACCTTAGCTGTTTCTCTGCTTAATATAATGCTGTTTACTGAGGAGTTTTATCACAGGAAGGGGATCGGGAGTTTATCCTGTGAATATCCCAGAAAAATTGAGTAATTACGCAAAACATTTCACACAACGTTGCACAAAAACCGCCATTAAAGTGGTCACAAACAAGCATTAATGCACATCTTTTTACTTTTGGGATTTCAGTGACAGTGCATTTCAAATTTCACTTTATTTGCGCAATTGCTTGTGATAATCATGCACACAATTACTCACCATTTTCACTTTATTTGTAGGATGCTTTAAATGTGCTTTAATCTCTCTTTAATGCCGAAATTAGCTCCAGTGTAATAAACCCCTAAATCACCTTTAATGGAGCCATAATCATACTGCCTGGTTTGATTCTTTTGTTATCACTTGAAATTATTACTACAGTGGGAAGCCGTGCCGGAAGGAGCAGCACCATGCACTGGAAAAAGCAATGGCAGTGTGCCATTCTGGGCATGAGCCCCATTCACTTAAATGGGGCTTGAGCATCCACGTTTTTCCCCATATGCTGGGGTCTGGGGGTCCGGAACGGATCCCCTGCGTAAGGGAAGGGATGACTGTACTGTGTTGCCAACCTAAGCATACTTTCCTGGAAGTTTGTCCCACTGAATTCAGCGATACTTAATTTCTGAGTACGGTATGTTCCAAGAGGGTGCCGTTGTTAGCCTTGCCCTGTTAAGTAGATTGGTTTGAACTGTACTTTTCTAAAAAATGCCAAATATTAATCTCAATACTGGGATTAAGAATTTACTTGCCATTAAAGCAGTTCCAGCACAAACAGGTGCAAATAGTGTGTGCTTGCCAGTAATGGGGTTCGGCTGTTTCCCTGGTCAGTTATGTGGTATGCTCATTCACTGAAACATAAAGTTGGTAGTTAAGAGCATGTTTCATTGTTGTCATTTGTTAAGAATGCCATGTATATTTCTCTTAAGAGTTGAAACTCAGTAATTCTCACTTGTGCCTTCCTAAATTTCAAAGCTTCTGTCAGTTAATGTGCTATATAAATGGCTGCTGCTGAATATTGTTCATAAACTACAGTTAAGTGAGGAGTACTTGGACAGTGAAGAAAATTGATGGGAAAAAAATCAGCTCATTTGAAGTGAAATGCTGGAGGAGAGTTCTGTTGATAACTTAGGCGGGGTACACACCACCAGAAAGAGGCACATCCCCGGCGCCTCTCTTTGCTCCGCAGGAGCGCCACAGCAACCAAATTGCGCAGCGCTCCTGCGCAGCAAAAAAAGAGCGCTGGGAAGCAGCTCCTTTTTGCGGTGCACTTCTGCTGCCCCAAAGCGCAAGTGACGTCACAGAGATGTCGCAGCTGCACCGCCCCGTTTGGAGGCGGCACAGCTGCAGCGTCACCGTTACGCGCTGCATCTGGTGGGTGTGCTGCAGCTGCAGCAACCTCATCACGTGCAAGGGTTACCGGCTGTGTGGGTGCTCCACCCACCAGGCAAGCCTTGCATGTGACAAGGGCGCCTCAAAGGCCCGTCTAGATCTGGAAAATCGCAGAAAAACATCTGGACTGGAATGCTATTGGTGCAGTATTCTAGTGTAGGCAGTGAGAGTAAGACAGAAAAACCCCACACATGAGCCATGAAGAGAGAAATGCACGTTTGGAGTTTACAAATTATTGGACTGTAATAGCTATTGTACTTGGAAAGCTTTATCTGACGCCTTTGAAACAGATAATTTAGGGCCCAAACAGGCAAATAAAGGTTTCACTGGCCAATAAAGGTATCAGTGATGGATTTTTGTTTGTATTTTTTTTAAAGTGACACCACACAAAGTTCTTTGCTTGTGTCATAGTAAGGGCCCGAACAGACAGGCCAAAATAAAGCTGCTTCGGGTCTCTTTGGAGGTCTGCTCTTTAAGGCCTGGTACACACAGGCGGCGAAACGCTGCTCTGCTTTGCTATGCAGCAGCCACCACATGCTGTTGGACAGATGTGCACTAAAAATGGAGTTAATCTAGGCGGCTCCTTTTTTGCGGCGTCATAAGGGCTGAGATGCAGCCCTATGATGCCACTTCTGCCAAGAGGCGTCTGTACGCAACACCACAGCTGTGCACTTGTGATGCCTGCTGTGTGGATGGGCACACGCACCTGTGACGTCACTAGGGCTGGGCGTATCTGGACACCCAACCCTATCGAGTCCTAATATCGCTGCAACATGCCTGTCTGTACCGGGCCTAAATGATGCATGAGTCCTAAGAGTTTGGAAGTTGTGCCAAAGCCACGCTCCAGTCCTAAGGAGTGGAGCGCAGCCTTGGCACAACTTCTGGCCTCTTAAGATGCTTGTGTCATTTACCTCCAAAGAGACAAGAAACAGCTTTATTTTGGCCTGTCTGTCAGGCCTTTACTATTACATATGCAAATACCTTTGTGTGGTGTCACTTAAAAAATACAAACAAAAATCCATCAGTGATATCTTTCCTGTAGGCTTCCAGAAGTGACATTTCCCCCCTTCTCAGCTAGAAAAGGGTGAGTTGGGTCAATCGGAATGGCTGAGGGCTACAAAAGCAGCCACGGAGCAGCATGGGATCCTAAGGATATATTTTGTCTATCACTGCTTAGGGGATTGGAGTAGAAGTGTCCAACTGTGTCGTATGTTTAACTAATGTATTAATTTTGTAAAAGAATAATAACTACATTTTTGATGCTAGGACACTTGTTTGAGATAATGGTTTTTGAGTTATATATTACTTAGATTTGCAGACGCTACTTCAAGACTTAAGGTATCATAACCAGAATTAATTCTCTTAGGAAATTGCATTTGATGCTGATGTTTTGTGGGTGTAATGGTAATTTGACCCTGAATTACCTGTTCCTCTAAAGGAGCCTATGGTTCCTGTGGCTTTTTGCAATGCTCTGTCTGTGAATATTTTCCAGTACTTGAAGATCTACAGGCAACTTCCCATTTTATTAACTAATTTTGTGGGAGAGATTTTACCGGTTGCTCAGTAACATGAGGTGTTCTCCTTTTCTTGCATGGCAGTTGAAGTTGTAGGAGTGATGTTTGGAAATGTTCCTGTATTTTTTCCAATTTGTAATATGGGTAGCAACCCACATTTAATACATATGGCTAAAGAATAAAGTCAGAGAAGAATTTAACCAAAGCTGTGTCATTTTGCATGTTTCTGGCGGGTTATAGACCGCCGCTTTGAGGCGGTCTGCTGCCGCCGCCGTTTGCTCTGTAAGGGAGCCGCCGCAGCCACACTGCGCGGCTCCCTTGCGGAGCAAAAAAGAAGCTCCAAAATGGAGCTTCTTTAAGCGGCGCCTCTATGACGTCGCGAGGCGCCAGGGGCAGACTTGCGACGTCATAGACGCCGCGACACGTGCGGATGCACAGCGTCCGATACGTAAACATGTCGGCCCCCATGTGGAAGGGGCGCCGCCATGTTGTAAGTATGGAATACGTACTAGGGTTAGGGGGGTGCGGAAGCACCACCCCTTCCTAACCCTAATACGTATTCCATACGTATTTTTTGGCACTTTGTAACCCACCTCTGTATCTTTAATACCTGTGTTTATTTCAATCATTATTTTATAAAGAGTGAAAAATATTATGCTGAGGGGGAAAAACAACAACTCTCTACCTGTATAGAAGCAGAGCAGAACACATTTACATAGTAATAAGGCTGTCCCTTTGCTTGCTTCCTTTTTATGCAAGAGTTCGAAAGGAGCAGATTATTGATGCAGCATATGCATTATTCATAGCCCTATTTATGCTGCATTAATCATGGTTTCCAAAGCATCTGGGTTTTGCTTCCTAAAAGATTTTTGGAACAATGTGTTCATATTTTATGCTGCCATATATCACAGCTGAGTTTGCATTACTTGTTCACTCAAAACTTCCTCTCCAGACATACATCCCCATTAGAGTTGTTGCAGTGGGAGTTCTGGGCTTGAGAGAACTGATGGGCCAGCACTTTATGTACCTGTATTCTTTCTCATACCTTTTTGTCTTGTAAGATGGATGCGAAATTTCCTGCATTAGAGTGACGTTCAAGATTTCCACTGTGGTTTAAAATTGCTGAGCTTCCAGTTCCTTTTAAGCTTTCTGTTTCCTCAATTGTTCTTTCTTAAGTGCTTAGAAATACAGGGTTGCTTGTTATTGCCTTGCTACATGTCCTCTATGCTGGCTGGGTCTAGGGTCTGTTCAGCATATGAGAGTGTTTATTACTCCTCTTACACTTTTCCTCTTTTAAAAGAAATAGTCTTTTCACTGAAGCTTCTAAGGAGTTTGCCAGCATTTGAATACAGTACTGTAAATACTCGGTTATAAGTCTAGAAATTTTAGTCAAAAAATGACTCAAAAAGCCTGATTCGACTTATCCACGGGTCATTGTAAGTAAATACTGTACTTAACTCATCCTCTGGTGAAGCAAGTGTGTAATCTGTCCTGGAAGCACTGATCCCCCCCTTCTCATCCATCCAGCCTTTAGTCTGAGCACAAAGAGTTCTTCGGCATTGTTTTTCTTTGCATCATCATTTAAATTTTACCCTCACTTATACATGGGACATATCAAAATGCATAATTTTGGCCCCAAAACCTGCCCTCGACTTATACATGAGGTCAACTGATTGTCAAGTATATACGGTAGATACATCTTTACAGTAAAGCTCTTTGGAGACTCTGCTTAGTAGTGGTCCGTGCCCTTATGAAGCTCATCACTTTTGCCACTTCACTGTATACTTTTCTCTCACATGTCCTTCCGCCTTCCTGTAAATTTGCTTACACCTTTGATTGGTTTTGTGTTCTTTCCACCCTTTCAGTGTATCTGCTTAATATTGTCCTGTTTCCAAATCACTATATCCTAGGGGCAGGAAGGTTGTTTGATGTTCTGCTGAAGGTTGCAGATTTTCCTATCCTTCAAGAATATTAGCAGCAAGATTGATTTGATCTGAATTAAATTGACTTAGATCCTGATTTAAATAGTTTCTCCAAAGGACTCAGTTTTAATTATTTAAATTATGATTTAAATCATTCATCTGAGGAAGTAGGCTGAAGTCTATGAAAGCTCATGCCACCAGCTTTTTTCTTTCAGTTAGTCTCAAAGGTGCTACAAGATCCCTTTGCATACAGTTTAAATCACTAGTGAGGAAAACTATAATAATGTTTTTTTAAAAAATAGAGGTACATTATTGTTAAATATAACCTCAGTAATACTCAAAGATGTAGGTCTGATTAGAAGTCAAGTATATGTTAAGCAATTATTCTGATTTTTTTCAGATAATTTACAGTTCATCAAAATTGGAATCACTTATATATATATATATCCAGCCTCCTCCTCCTCTTCCTCCTCCTCCTCTTCATTCAGATCTGCTCCACGTCCCTAATTTTTCTCTTCATTGGCCTTCTCTGTCTTTGCAATTAGACAAGGCAGAAATAACGATAGTGAGTGTGAAATCATGTATACCTGCAAAAAGGACTGACAGTTTACTTCCCAGTTTCATAAACCGAAGCTGACATAATTATGTGATACAGACATTCTGTAATTCATCATAGCTTTGACCTATATTCCTTTTTACTGATTATTTTAAGAGAATTTTGAAATCTGAATTAAATTTTAAACATTTATTTTTTTAAAAATGGTTTGAGGGGTTTCACTTATCATTTTGTTACCTTTCTTCCATGAGCTAAAGGAATGGCATTTTGGTACACAGGGCATGTTGCAGGGCTCTCCAAGCCACACACTCAAATTCCTAAAAATGAAAATTGGTGTCCAGTTGCTTCTGTTTTTGATTATTAATGTTGAAGTTTTTGATGATATTAACGTACTCTGGGCACTTCCAGTTTAATGCAGGCTACAGCTGGTACTGGGTATGAAAATTGACCTCCCTGTTAGGGTTGAATCCCACTGCTGGAGAAAGGTGGGGTATAAATCTTGGGAATAAATTACTAAATAAATAGGGTTGCTCCCCTTTGCTTTAAGGTGTATTTAAGCTTATATTTTATTTAGAAGAAAGTTAAATTTTATATTGTAGACACACTGTTTCTGGAGTTTTAACTTTCTTATTTATTGTTGTGTGATGTCAGAAATCTTTGCTCTTAACAAAAAACATCTAAGGTACAGTATTTAATAATGATCTAGTTGTGTAAGTTATGCTTTGCAAGATGTGGATATTTCAGGTAGGCTGAATTAAAGTAAGTCTCTGAACTACACTGTTTTATGTATAGTTAAATAAGTGTTTAACTTGAGAATAACTTGCTGTTCTTGTGCTAAATACTTTTTTCCTCTCTCCTCCCGCTAATGCCTAGATAACCTCCTGGGAATTTCTTGGGTTGACAGCTCATGGATTCCAATATTAAATAGTGGGTGTGTATTGGACTATTTCTCAGAGCGCAGTAACCCCTTCTATGATCGAACGTGTAACAATGAAATGGTCAAGATGCAAAGGCTAACTTTGGACCACTTGAAGTAAGTTACTGCAACACATATGTAATGGTAATCTTATAAAGCTGTTTGTAGGATGTAATCATATACTCACTTAACAGAGTAAGGGAGTAAACAGACTGGCATGAAAAGCTGGCTTCCAGCTGACTTGAGGGCATGGCATACAGATTCCACACACTCCCAAGACACCCGGAGGTTGCGCCAGTGCTTAGCCGTGGGCTGCCTTCCAGGCACTCCATGGTGCAGCATCTCTTTGCCATCGGAACAGCTTGAAGCCGCCCGTGGGCTGCAACGGGGTGAAAATAGCTGCCTTTTTGCTGGCCCAAAAAAGAAGCAGCTCTTTGCCTCTCCTTTTTTGGCCAGCTGCAAAGTGGATCGGGGCTGTGGTGTGTGTTCACTGCAGCCCCAATTTGTCTTCAGAAAGGGTGGCTTCAAGCTGTCACTTCAGAACTGTCTGTTGCAGACCTAACTGTGATTAAATGCAGTAGGATTTATGTCATGAGAGTGGAACACACAGGCATGAAAGAACAGCCCAAGTTCACTCTGTCCAGAAGCAGATCAGAACCCCACTGTCCATATGGCCTGCTCCCAAGGCACGTACTGGACACAGAGCCGACTGGCGCCTTCAGGAGTCAGACTATGCCAGTTCCTTTTTGCTCCTGTCCTAAGGACCAGAGCGTGGCTTTGGAATGGCTTCTGGCTGCTTTGGAGGTGTGCATCGTTTAAACAGCAAGCCTCCAAAGCGTCCAGATGTCACTTAATTTGGCCTGTCTGTTCGGGCCCACAGACATATATAGGGGTTACACTGTCAGAACTGTACCTAACAGCTTCTGTGAAGGATTCATACTGCCAACATCTGTGATAATAAACTTAGGGATCATTTGGAATTCTACTTTTTTCTCCATTTTCCTGGTTTGTCTTGAGTTTGACTGCATATGTCTTCAGGTTGACTTTTAACACCAACAGAAAACAGCTTGCTTTATGTTTGATGGATGAAGTATTTGTCTTATAGGCAAAGATTATGACAGCCATTAAGACTGTTGAAAGCTGCAAAAAATATGTAAGATTATCGCCCGAATGAGTGTTTATGTGTGCTTCTTCTAGTTTATTTGCTTCTATATAAATGTATGTTTATTTTTAGGGAAAATCTATGATTGGGTATGAGCCGACAATCTGATTGTAATAGTTTCTGGAGCCTCAAAGTTGGAAAAGAAAAATAAAATCCTGGAACCATATAGGATTGGGAATGTGACATAGAATTTTAATTCTTAAATTCATCTATTTTTAGGAAGTTTTTAGAAGGACATGAAAACAAAAGAAGACTCTGGAATGCAGTTTTTGTCATTTGTTTTTAGAATATTGTAATAGGAACACATTATCAAATGTAATAGGTAGTGGATAGAATTTAAACATTAAATTAAACAGGTGAATTAAAGACATTTTATGCATTGTTTATGTTTCATTTGGGCTAATGAACTGATGGTTTATCAAGTTAGCAACCATGAGTTGACAGTTGAACAAGTTATAATTTGATAAGATAAATAGAAGTAGAATACAGTAAGTATATGAAGGAATGTATGATTGTATGTTTTTATCTTGTCTCCCCCCCCTTTAAATTAAATTATTCCTAAATATAAATGCATTTGTGTTAAATCTTATAAAATTTATTTATCAGTGTTTTTAATCTTTTCTTTTCTTTTTGGCATATGCCCTAAAAATGGTAGAGGTCAAATGGCTAAGCTGTTGTATTCCAAAAGTAATTAAAACAGTTTGTTTTTGTTATTGGCTTCATTGCGTATTACTAAGGAATTAATTACCTTTCTCTTGATTGAACAACTCTATAACTCAAATGCTTGCATACTTTAGCATTGCTAAATCGGTGCAGTAAAGTATCTTTTTAATTAGGTTGTAAATTGAAACTAGCAAATATATAACTATTGTGGAATTCCAGAGCACTTCATCACCCGTAGTATTATTATTACATAAGCCTATTGAGAAGTTCCAAATGAACAATGAATGTAGGTGAAACTTTGGAAGGGCATGCCAATGAGGCCAAGAAATGTAGTACTGTCTGTTTTTATTTTGAAACTGGTGCTCCCTAGAGGACAATTTCAGTGAACTCATTAATAAGCAGTTACCTAGAAAACTCCCTGGACCTTTATTTTTGCACATGCTGAAAATACTTAAGAATACACCTGTTATTTTCTTTCTGCATCTTCTGAAATTTTGTAATCAAGTCTTTATTGGATGTTCTTACTCAATTTGCACCTGGAATTTTTGAGTGGTATTACATATTGGGCTTCCAAACTTGCAGGAGTCCAGCAACAAATGTACTAAAACCAGCAAATCCTAACGTATTTTGAGCAAACAGCAATTCGGCTGGAGAATGCCAGAAAAGAGAGACATGCAATCTAATGATTTCTTAGATGACTTGCTCTGAAAGGTGCCACTGACTCTTATACTTGCAAGAATGTTCCATCCATGCAAAGCTTGTCCTTTCATTTATTTTGTATTTTCCAATATAGTCTTGTCCTTTTTATTTCAGTCAAATGGTTGGAGTTGAGTATATTCTTCTCCATGCACAAGAACCAATTCTTTTTATAATTCGTAAACAGCAAAGACAGAGTCCAACCCAAGGTAAGCATTCCTATTGCAGAAGAACAAAATCCTTACCTGGAATGCTCACATGTAGATTATTCACAGGGCTCAAAAAAGCACCCCTCAGCCAATGTGCATGATGTGCACAAATGCAGTGATTCTTAAGCTATCTTATGTGGAAAACCAACAGCCCCTACCTCTCAGTCTTTGGTCCTGTAGATGTTTTGGATTTCAAATCCCAGAAGCCCTGGTCAGCATGGTGAATGGTCTGAGATACTGGGAACTCTTAATTCCAAACAGTTTTAGGGCTGTTTGACAATCATTGCTCTAAAATCTGATTTCCCTTTTGTAATAATGGGATGCCCTCTTGTGGTAAAAGGCTAATAGTGCTAGTAAAACAACAACGATAACCCTGTCTACAATCATTTCCCATGTTCCCAGTTGCAAACTCTTTTTCTGTGAGCAGTGAGTTAAGCAGATTTACTCATTGTTTGGCTAGAGTGTTTTGGATGGTGCATTAAAGTTGCATTCTTTTACAGTTATTCCACTGGCTGATTACTACATTATTGCGGGAGTGATTTATCAGGCACCTGACCTTGGATCTGTTGTAAACTCTAGAGTGGTAAGTCTCTGTGGTATATGTTTTGTTAAAACAAATGAATGATCAGTGCAGTACTTTTGTTTGTTTTCTTCTTTGTCCTCAAGTCCTAGGGGAAAAGTTATGAGAAAATGTTCTTCTTGTTCCTATTACAAACATATATACTTAAGGAAAAACAGGAAGGTTTGGAGTTGCTTTGGACTACTCTGTGGTGTACAGCTTTTACATTTAAGCTGGAATATTCTGAATATCAATTCTAGTTCTCCTCTTCTGTCTGGAGAATGTTCCACAACATGGGACTGTAGCTGAGGTGGCCATTTTAGTAATTACCTCCTTTCGAACTTAGAAGGGGGAGGCATCTGGATAAAGGCCCTTAGGATGATGTATGTGTGAAATCTGTGTTTTTAAAAAAAAGTTTCTTGAGCATACTCAAGACTGCATTTTCCATTTCCCATGTCTCTTAGGAACCTTAATTATTTATCTACTGAATAAAGGTTCTAGTATAAGGGGAATGAAATGCTGCCCTCCAGATGGACTTCATTTCCCACTATGTATTACCACTGATTATGTTTGGCTAAAGCTGATAGGAATGGCAGTCTCACATCATATGGAAGGCTGCACTTGACTTAGTCTAGTTGTAGTACATTACTCTCCTTTTCCATTCCCCCTTTTCTATCACTGCCTATCTTCAAACCTGTATGCATGAAGACTGTAGTCCAAACAAGCTCAGAACAGAGTGGGACTTGGTTCTGGACGCCACTCCTCCCCATAGAAACCAAAATCTGTGTATGCTCATGCCTGTATTATTCCCAGCAGTGGCATGTGCACACAGCCGTGCCGCCATTGGGGACGAGACTTCAGGTGAAGTCCTATTGTCCCTAATGGTGGCACAGCCGCACGTGTGCTGTCACTGGGGGAAAGTGGGGGCTGTCCCTAATGGCAACCTGGCCACATGGATGCACCTCCATTGGGTACACTATGGGCTTGCCATTCATGAATAGCAAGTCCACAGATACTGAGGTCCCACTGTACCAGGTTATGTTATTTATAGAGAAAAATTGTTTTGTGAATTGGGGTGTTTTTCTGGGTAATATATTGTACAAGAAGGAAAATCACAAATTTCATGAATGTATTTTCCCAGCTAAGTGCAGTACATGGAATCCAGTCAGCTTTTGAGGAAGCTATGTCTTACTGTCGTTATCATCCTTCAAAAGGCTATTGGTGGCATTTCAAAGATCAAGAAGAACGAGGTAGGCTTACTAAACATTTTTTTACATTAACATGCATTATCTCACTTTTCTTTGGCAAAAATTCTAGTATTGGGTTCAATAGATATACTTTGCCAACATTTCTTTAATTCTGTTAGTTTCTGGTTTTTGTTTATTTGTTTTCTGTAAATAGGAATTGGAAAAGAGATTGTTTTTTTTCTCTTTCTGGTGGACAAGGCAAAAAGTTTCAATTTTCTCCTTGATCTTAGCATCTATATTATCACATTTCAATTCCTAAAATATGATCGATCCATAAATATTTTAGAAGTCTAGTGAAAAGTATGTTTAATTTTTTTAAAAAAATATTCTGATGGAATTATGACTTCTTATGATTGCTATGATTTTATTTTCAGATAAGGCCAAACCAAAAGCCAAGAAGAAGGAAGAACCAAGTTCTATTTTCCAGAGACAACGTGTGGATGCATTGCTTCTGGATCTTAGAAACAAATTCCCTCCTAAATTTGTGCAGGTATCAGTTAAGCTGCAGACTATTGCCACCAGCATGTATTCCCTTGGGTCCATTGAATTTCTGTTGTGCAGGTGATAAAAGTTAGGTTTGGAAGATGTTTTGCTATGGCTGTGTATTAACACCCATTAACCTCCTTAATTAAAAAAACTGGTTACATACATTCATATATTTGGTTAAAGATAGGGTTATTTGATGAAGTACTTTGACTTTTGTCCTTGGAAGAACTCTTGTGTGATGAAAGGCACAAGTCCAAGCCTAGTGTGTGCTGTTGCATAATACTTCAAGGACACTTCTGATGGATTGTGTTGCATGTGAAATTTTTCAAGCACCACCCCTGTAGATGAATTACAGGACAGTAAAAAGGCACAGACCATCAGAACTGTGTGTTGGACACTGCCATGCTTTCCAAGAGTGGTTGAATTTTGTCTATTGAAGTTATTAATCTGGACTGATCCCGGTCTATGTAATTTATATTTGTTTCACATATTATACATGCAAAGTGGAATGAAATTTTATATGACAAGCTGTGTCTCTATTCCAAAGTTGTGGCTGGTATCCTTCCTAGAATATTAGTCTTTGAAAACTAGAAAATCTTGCCTGTGTATGGCTGTCATTCTGTTCCATTGCAGATATGGTCATGGGTGGGTAGAATATGTGTGATAAACCAGTTTTATCTTTGTTCTCTTATTCTTTTGCTTTTCTGGAAAACAACAAAGGCTATGCCAAGTGCAGAGTATATATTTCTGACTCATGACTCACCCCCCCCTCTTTTTTTTTTTCTTTCACAGCAAAAGTCAGGAGAAAAACCCATCCCAGGTAAGAATTTAGTCAGCAGTTTTAAGTAGGGTCACATCAAGAGATTGTGTATGTTTAACTTTTGTTGAGACTCTTGGGAAAATTGGCAATGCCTAACTCCAAGGTCATCTTGTTCACTACAAGTCTGTATATATATATAAGTCTTCTGTACAGGGACTTGGAAAGAAATTCATCTAGCCATGCTTTCTCATTTCCTTATCAAAAATTTGGTTCACCTGTCAAAATATAAAATCAGAATACAGCAGTTCAAGTGATTTTTGTGTTCTGATAGTTTTGTATTGTTGTGGTAGCCTTAGGGCCTAAAGTTGGGGATCATAGCAGGATGCTTGCAAACTGGAAAGTTCAAAGGGCTTCTTTCCCCAAGGTCAGGACCATTCCTTTATAGTGCAGTTGGTGAAAATATTCTGTTCCAGCAAAAGTAGAATTGGAATCTGTTCCTGGGATGCCTCTTGTCAAATTCTACATAATTCTTTAGTAACCTGGAAAATATCCTGCAGAACTATTAGACATCTAAAACTCATTGGAATTAGTTTCATGACTTGTTTTGTTTTGTTTGTTTGCAGTGGAACAGATTAAGAAGGAGCCAGAACCAGCCCCTGAAATGGTAAAACAAGAGGAGAAGGAGACTGCCAAGATCACACAACAGAGCACTAGTACTAAGGCTCCACCAGAGAAACGGATGAGACTACAGTGACCGAAAGAACATTGTTAACTGGCATTAATTTATAAAACAAAGGGGTGTAAATTTGTAATATTACCTAAATATGTGAAGTTGTTTTCCTCTCTGAATTTTACAGACTTGTTATTTGCAAACTTTTACATATACAAGAAGGAATGGCTTCCAGTCTTAATGTTCAAGGCTGAGTTTCACATTGCTGTCTGAAATCTTCTTTTGAAACTTTGTTTGTCTGATCCATTTATCTTGCTGAAAATTCTGTTCTTATCTTTTGTAAAGCTTTGGAGTAAGCAACCTGATGTCCTCTAAAGGTATTTGGACTGTAGTTTTCAAATTTATCTTGTAGAATTCTGCTTTGGGAAATACTTTAAAAGACAACAACAACAAACAAAAACACACACACACACACACACACCCGAAACCCCAGCTCATTCCTTGATCACCTTCATCTTTTCACTCCCATAATTATGATTGTGCTATGAACAAGATAAACAGTATTGTCTGGAATCCAGCATTGGGAAGATGTGTATCTTCCATGTAGCTGTATCTTCCTAACTGTATCTCCCAGTGCTACCCCCCCCAACCCACCTTTTAAGTGATCAGTGCCTCTCCATACACATTTCTGTGTCATTTGAGAGCAGGAGGACAGAGATATGTGTAGTTGCTTTCCTGTATCTGGACTGCTGCAACAGGCATACAGAGGGACCCTCCCCCTAGGGTCCTTGGGAGGTTCTTCCAGATGATGTGCTTGTAGAGCATCCAGTTAACAGAAAATGGGACGCATCCCCTGATCCACCTATCTGTGAACAGAAACAGAAATGGCTGTGTTGGGACTGTGTCATTTAAATGGTAGATTTAGTGAGATTTTTGTCATTGTGCAGTTGATAAAGAATTCTGACCTACACAATGAACAAAAATGTAGGTTATGGTAGTGTAAGCTTGACTTGTGCTATCATAACTCACTAACAGGATGCCTGCCCTTATAATGTAGGAGTTTGTAAAGAAAGTAATAGGTAAAAGATGTTAAGTACTGATGAAAATGTATTCATATTTGCTTTATTAAATCCATGGAATTAGAATGCAGGGTGAGTTTTCACATTTTCTTTAACATCTCCTTGCCATATGTCAAAATTGGAACTTCCAGTTTCAATTTATAATGCTGCAGATCGGTACTCTTTGTGTGTGTTAATAATTCATCATGATAATGCAGAATTAAGTCTAGATTCTCTCATAGTGTTTTTCAGCTTGCATTATTTTTCTTGACTTTGGTTGACAAACAGTTAAGTCTTCCCATTCATGCTACTGCTTCTGTCAGTGGATAGGGAGAATTTTTCCTCCCCACCACCATGGTAGGGGGACCCAGTAAAATGTATTAGGGCCAGGGATTCAGAGAAGGGAATACTGGCACATAATGTTAGATTTAACTGTCCCCCCCCCCACACTGAGATTCTTATTTCTATTGATGTGGGTTTTTTTTTAAAAAAAAGTTATGCTAGTTTTGCACCGTATCATAGGCCATCTAATTATTGTCCATTTTTAATGGGCATGAAATAAGGTGCTGTTTATTCTGTCATATTTGTGACATGCATCAAACAATTGGGGAATAATAGGAAACACAATCAGTTCAGTGAGGCTGCAGTAATGTTTCATGAGGCTGGCATTCCTCCATTTATCACAGTGATATTTTCCTGAACTATATGGATATATACAGGATGCATAAAAGTGTGTTTTACACTCAATTTTTACCAGCATTATGTAAGGGCATTTTATTTAACCCTGGAGCCTGATAATTTAAGGAGATGTGAACCTGAAGAAAAAATATGCTATAATTATGTTTTCTACTGTTCAGAACTTTTCCCTCTTATGTGATTCTTTATATGGGTGGCAACAGTCTGTGTATCTGAACTTTAGTTACAGTGAAGAAACTTACTTCATAATATAGTTGGTATCTGGTTTGATTGAACAGGTGTAGGAATCAATCTTATTTTTAAATATCTTTTGTTTGGATGTCTACATTGTTGGTTTTTGTTTTTTTTCTTTTTTATTCTAAATAATACAGCTGTGTTTTTGGCAGCTTATGTTTCCTTCTCTCTATTATTCAATATCTGTATTGTATCAATGCAAAAATAAAATGTGTTTAAGCATTTTGTAAGAAATTCCATCTTCAAAACAAAATAAAGTTTGAGCCTTAAATATGATTTTAGCTGGGCTGTGCACAAATAACAAGGTAGTAAGTCATTCTTACAGTCTGCAGTTTTTGTTGTTGTTGAATACCTGTGTGAATTATTTAGAAAGATATGAAGGAAATATAGCAAAGCCTTTTATTGCCTAGCTTACAAAAAGCTATGGAATGTTTTTAAAGACATGGGAGTGACACTCCATCTGATAGTCCCGATGGCAAATCTGTATTTAGGGCAAGAAGCTACAGTTATAACAGAATACAGAGAAACAGAATGGCTCCCACTTGGCAATGAGGTCAGGCAAGGCTGCATAGTAACATCCTATTGGTTCAACTAGTATGCAGGAAATATCTTAAAAGCAGGTTTAGAGGCAGGAGGAGTGATGATAGGAGGGAGGAACATCAGCAATCTAAGATGTGGATGACACCATACTACTAGCAGAAAATATCATAGACTTGGAACAATTACTAAGAAAGGTCAAAGAAGAATGTGCAAAGGTAGGTAGGCTTACAGCTGCATAAAGAAAATAAAAATAATTACCACAGAAGAATTATATATATTCAATGAGGAAAATAAAAATAGTTAAAGAGGTTTTTTATTTATTTATTTATTTATTTATATACCGCTATTCCAAAGATCATAGCGGTGAACAGCAAGTAAGCTAATTAGCAAGTACAGTCGGCCCTTATACACGGATTTTTTATACACAGATTTAAGCATACACGGTTTGAAAATGTTCCAAAAAAGTATAAATTTACCTTGATGTTCCATTTTTTATTAGGGACACCATTTTGCTATGTCATTATACTTAATGGGAGTTGAGCATACACGGATTTTGTTATACACGGGGGATCTTGGAACCAAACCCCAGTGTATAACAAGGATCCACTGTAAGCTAATTTGCCCCCAACAGTCTGGTTACTCATTTTAGCGACCTCGGAAGGATGCAAGCCTGAGTCGAGCTTGGGCCCTTTTGCTGGTCTTGAACTCGCAACCTTGTGGTCTTGAGTGAATGGCTGCAGTACAGGCATTTAACCACTGCGCCACCAAACATTGATCAGAACGGAGATTCAGCTGCAGCCCATGAGTCATTGTTAACTTGAGGGCAGTTAACAACAAGAGGGAGCAAAGGGGCAAGGACAGCTCAGGGAAGGAGGCAAGCCCACCCAGGGGTGTGGTCATGTGGGCTATGAAATAAAAATAATGACCCCAAGTGTTTGACGTCCCTTGACATGAGGGAAAACAGAATGGTTTCCCATTTTCAAGGATCAGACGAGGCTGCGCTTTATCACCCAGTTGGTTTCACTTCTACACTGAACATATCAAGCAGGCAGAATTAAAAGACTACCTATTAGTCTGGAAAAATTAGTATGCAAAGGGACCTTAGATAAGACTTGTCCAAGACATCCTGCCCTTCACTGCTCTGCTTAGGACCTGTAAATTCAGGCCTGTGACCTCCCTAATTGAGTCTGGCCATTCAGTGGGTGGCCTTTCTACTGCCCTCCACCTTTCCCAGCATTATTGTCTTTTCTAGTGAGTCATGCCTTCTCATGATGTAGCCAAAGTATGACAGCCTCAGTTTTATCATCCTGGCTTCCAGGGATAGTTCCAGCTTGATCTGTTCTAGGGCCCATTTGTTTGTCTTTTTGGCCATCCATGGTATCCTCAGTACTCTTCTCCATCACCACATCTCAAATGAGTTGATTTTCCTCTTAGTTGCCTTCACTGTCCAGCTCTCACATCCGTACATGGTGATGGGGAATGGAATGGCTTGGATAATTCTAACTTTAGTATTCAGTTGTATACCTTTACTCTTTTGGATCATGTCCAGTTCTTTCATAGCTGCCCTCCCCATTTCTGAATATTCTGTTTTTTTGACTGCAGTCTCCATTCTGATCAGTGATTTATCCTAGTTAAGGAAACTTTGAGAGCCAGTGTGGCGTAGTGGTTTAAGTGTTGGACTACAGCTCTGGAGACCAGGGTTTGAATCCCCCACTCTGCCATAAAAACCCATTGGTTGACCTTGGGCAAGTCATACTCTCTCAGCCTCAGGGGAAGGCAATGGCATACCTCCTCTGAACAAATCTTGCCAAGAAAACCCAATGGTAGGATCATCTTAGGGTTGCCTTAAGTTGGAAACAGCTTGAAGGCACACAACACACACACTGTTTCAACTTCCTCATTGTCTTTTTTCCTCACTGTCCAGCTCTCACATCCATACATGGTGATGGGGAATATAATGTCTTGGTCAATTCTGACATGTAGTGCCCAGTTGTACAGTTGGTATCCCCTGGGATTTGGTTCCAGGATCTCCATGGATACCAAAATCCATGGATGCTCAAGTCCCATTAAACAAAATAGGGTACTAAAATGGTGTCCCATATACAGAATGGCAAAATCAGGATTTGCTGTTGGAAATATCCCCCGCCCCCCCCCAAAAAAAACTGGATGGTTTAATCCATGGATAAAGAATCCATACAGATGGCCAACTGTAAGTCTTTTCTCTCCCTTCCTGTTTTTTCCTGAACATATGTTGATTTTCCTCCTATCTGCTTTCTTCACTGTCCAGCCCTCACATCTGTATGTGGTGATGGGTAAATACATAGGACAATTCCAACTTTAGCGTTCAGTTTTATATCTTTGCCCTTTATGACATTGTCTAGTTCTGTCATAGCTGCCCATCCTGTTCCTAATCAGATTTCCTGACTACAGTCCCTGCTCTGATCAGTCTTTGATTGAAGGCAAGGGAATTCAGTCTTTCAATTTCTTCATTGTCATCTGTCCATGATGATGGGAAATACAATGCATTGGACAATAGTAACTTTAGTCTTTAGTTGTACATATCTTCTCCCTCCCTCCCTTTCCACCTTTTTCAGCCTCCCAGCCAAGTTGATTTTTCTCCTATCCACTTTCTTCACTGTCCAACTCTCACATCCCTACGTGGTGATGGGAAATACAATACTCTGGATAATCCTAATTTTAGTGTTCAGTTGGATATCTTTGCTCTTCAGGATCTTTTCTAGTTCTTTCATAGCTTCCCTTCCCATTCTAGTCTTCTGATTTCCTGATTGCAATCTTCATTGTGATCAGTGTTTGATCCAAGGCAGGGGAATTCTTTAAATATCTCATTTTCCACATTGTCATCCATACACAGTGATGGGAAATACAATGCACTGGATGATCATAACTTCAATGTTCAATTACATATGTCTTTTCTCCCCCTCCCTTTCTACCTTTTTCTGAGCCCAAGTTGATGTTCCTCCTATCCGCTTTCCTCACTCTCTAGCTCTCACATCCCTGCATGGTGATGGGAAATACAATACATTGGACAAGCCTATCTTTAATATTAAAGGTATAGCTGTGTTAGTCTGTAGGATCAGTATGTGGAGAGTTCTTGTAGCCCCTTTGAGAGTAGCTGAAAGGAAGAAGGAAGCAGAAGGAGCTATCCTAGACTTAGGTCTACTTCCTCAGATGCATAAAATTCCTCAGATGCACAGAATAATGCTTTACAAGGTATTTGTACTGTATGTACAGAGACCTTGTAGCCCTGGTTTTTTGTGGGGTTTTCGGGCTATGTGGCCATGTTCTAGCAGAGTTTCTTCCTGACGTTTCGCAGCATCTGTGGCTGGCATCTTCAGAGAACGCTTTGCCTGGAAAAATTGGGTGTATATATACTGTGTGAGCCTGGGAAGTCAGGAGTGATTTGCATGTGTATTGTTCTGTGCTGATGGCTGGCCTCAGGCTGGGAGGCTAATGCAAACGAGGATTAATGTCTGCTAATTGGTGATCATTATCTGCTGGGAAAGCCCCTGACTCTGAATGGTTTCCCATTTGCATTTGCTGAGTCCTTATTTTGCTATTCCTCAAGACTGGTAGCCAAACCTTGTTTACTTTAAGGGATTCCTCTTTCCTGTTGAAATTGTCCAGGTGTTTGTGGATTTCAATGGCTTCACTGTGCATCCTTACATGGTAGTGGTTGGCATGGTCCAGGATTTCAGGGTTTGTAGCCCATTTGAGAGTCAGTGAAAGATGTTGGTAGCAGGAGTTTTCCTAGACTTCAGTCTACTTCCTTGGATGCATAGAATAAGGTTTTATCAGGGATTTGTATGTAGGGAGACCTTGTAACTAATTCCTCAGATGCATAAAATAAGGTTTTTCAAGGGATTTGTATGCAAAGAGCTCCTGTAGCCCCTTTAAGGCTCACTGAAGGAATGAGGTTGGCAGCAGGAGCTTCTCTAGATTTCAGTCTACTTCCTCAGATGCATAGAATAAGGTTTTACATGGGATTTGTACGTAGAGAGATCTTTAGCCCCTTTGGAAGTAAATGAAAAGAAGAAGTTGGCAGCATGAATTTCCCTAGACTTCAGGCTGTTTCCTTAGATGTTTCAAATTCCTTAGATGCACAGAACAGGGTTTCACAGGGGAATTGCATGCGGAGAGTTCTTGTAGCCCATTTGAGGGTCACTGAAGGAGAGAGATTGGCAGCAGGAGCTCCCGTAGGCTTCAATGTTCTTGCTCAGCTGCTTTTGTGGAGGCTCCATGGCATGAGCCTTTCCTTTCCCTCCTTTTCCCTCTTTCCCTCTTCGTCTCCTGGACCCAAGGCCCTTCTCCTCTTCCTCCTCTTCCACTCCTCTCACTGTCCAACCAGCCCTCGCCCACTTAGTTCACGGCGGGAGGCCCTTAAACTGCAGCGCCGTGTGCCTGCTTTCCCTCCTGCCGTGCCCTCTCCTACCGGCCCCCTCCCTGCCGCCCCTCGGTTCCATGGAGGAAGGCCAGTGAGTGACGAGGCAGGCCGAGGCCTAGCTCCATGGCTGCCCTCCTGCGGCCTCGATGGCGGCAGCGGTGGAAGAGAAGCCTCGCGGCTTGGGGGCCCCGGGGGCACCCTCTTCTTCACCGCCGCCCTCCTGCTCCTGGCGGCCTCCGGGGCCTTGGGCCTGAGCCTCCCCTGAGGTGATGATCCCAAGACGGATGGAGCCCCGCGGAGGCGGTGGCAGTGGCGAGGAGCTGGCCCTCCTGCTGGAGGTGGTGGGGCGAGGCCTGGTGGTGCGGCTGAGGCGGAAGGAGAGGGGCTTCCTCCGCAGGTGGACTACCCACCTTCCCTCCGGGAGGACTGCTTCTTCCAGGGCCAGGCCAACGGCCATCCTTCCTCCCTGGCCGCCCTCAGCACCTATGCAGAAGGCGGGGGCCTCCGGGGCCTGCTCCAAGTCACGGGAGGGGAGGCCTATGAGATCCAGCCCCTCCAGGGCTCCCCCACCTTCCAGCATCTGCTCTTCCAACTAGAGGGCCAGGGCGGCGGGAGAGGGCCTGGCAGCTGTGGGCTGAACTCTGGCCAGGAGGAGGAGGAGGAAGAGGAAGAGGAGGAAGAGGAGGAAGGCAGCCTTGGAAGTAAACCTGTGGCCCAAAGCACAGAGAGCCTAGTGAGTGAGGATGCTCCATGGAGGGAGCCTACCAGGTACGTCAAGGTGGCCGTTGTGATGGAGTACCAGTGCTTCCTCCAGTTCGGTGGGAATGCCACGCTGGCGGCCGGGCGAGTGCTGGAGGCCATCCATATTGCAGACTCCTTCTACAGGCCCCTGGGGATCCACCTGCACCTCGTAGGGCTGGAGATATGGTCGCAGAGGAACCTCATTGCCGTACCGAAGAGCCTGAGCGAACTACTCGACACTTTCAACACATGGAGGAGGACGGTCCTTGCCTGGCGGCTGAGACACGACGTTGGACACTTCTTCGTCTACAAGCGTTTCGGGGCAAAGCTCAGGACGTCGTTCATAGGAGCAGCATGTGATTCCGGCTGGGCGTCCTCCATCGAGGCATTTGTTACGTCCAGTTTGTTCTCTTTCGCCGTCACTTTTGCTCATCATTTGGGCCACAGCCTTGGCATGCGACACGACGAGAAGGGCTGCGTTTGCAACCAGCGTTCTTGCATCATGTCTTCCATACAAAGCTACACAAGTAGCTTCAGCAACTGCAGCTACGAGAGCTATTTTCACCTAATCCACAGCGGAAGTAAACAATGTCTCTTGGTCCCTCCAGAACACGAGAAATTATACAAACGTGAAAACTGTGGGAATAAGGTGGTAGAAAGTGGAGAACAATGCGACTGCGGTTCAAAATTTCATTGCAAATCTGATGCTTGTTGCCAATCGAATTGTATGTTGTGGTCAGGGACCACGTGTGCTTTTGGAAAGTGTTGTACCAACTGCCAGTTTCTTCCAGCTGGAACGGTTTGTAGGGAAAGAATTAACATCTGTGATCTTCCTGAGTACTGCACTGGGATTACAGAATGGTGTCCCGAAGATGTTTATGTACAAGATGGAGCCCCATGCCATGATGGTGCCTATTGCTATCATGGAAAATGTTCTACTCACAATGAACAGTGCAAAATGGTCTTTGGTAAACAAGCAGCAGTTACCCCGCTAAGTTGCTTCAAAGAAATAAATGCTCAAGGTGACCGTTTTGGGAATTGTGGCATTGCTGGTAACATTTATAAGAAATGTGACAAAAGTGGTGTGTTATGTGGGAAGATCCAGTGCATAAACATTAATGAAGTGCCTAATTTTGATGAGGGAAGCACAACTTGTGCTGGGGTACAAATGACCCAAATGATACTGGAGAGGTAAAAGACGGCACCCAGTGTGGCAATGGCATGATATGTATTAATAGGGATTGTATCAAAGTGTCTCTCTTGAACTATGATTGCAATCAGACAAAGTGCCACAACAGAGGAGTATGCAACTCTCATAAAAATTGCCATTGTAATTATGGCTGGGCCCCACCAAATTGTCTAAAAGAAGGCTATGGTGGCAGCATTGATAGTGGACCCCTTCCACCCAACAGTGGCAATGTTGGGATGACTAGAAGAACTGTAATAGCTATTTTTGCTGCTTATATTCTTATTACTGGAGTTGGCATTTTGTAAGAAATGTACTGATGGGATTATTGGAATTACTATAGTTCACTCACTGATGTCTTAGATGACAAACATCAGTAAATTCTCATTTGAGGACAACCCCGGAATTGCCTAATCTGAAATTGCAAATACTGAACTTATAAAATAATGAGCATATAAAAGTTGTACTGTGCTATAGTGTAAATAATGCATTTTTGTTTTTGTAAATAAAAGTGGCTCCTTAATAATTTTTAAAAAGCAATTAGTTTTCTAGATGTATCAGTTTAGGAAATACAAGGGACATGCAGTTGTTACTGCCTGAGGATCCCTTCACACAAGGCTTCTTAGGACAATTACTTCATCACCAACAACACTCTGAGATAGATCAGCTCTGCTGAAATGGGTTCTGTGTCACTGTTATTACTTGAAGGTCAGATGGAGGGAACATAAATCAGCTGTTCGGGATATATTAGTTAAAAAAAATAGAAAACAGTTCAAATTTTGTCCCTTATTTTAATTAGCAGTTGTATATATATATTATTTATAAATGCTGCCCTCTGAATAGAGAGGCCAAAGGTTCTTGTTGAATGTCAAGTATATTCATATTTAAGAAACAAAACCATTTTGGACAAAATATTTTGAGGCTACATATTTCTTGAAATGATTTCCATGACTCCAGGCATGTGATAAAGTTTCATTGGAAATGGGCATTTACAGAGTATGCTCAAAGAACTAAGTTGGATTCCTGGACAGATCTTTTTCACACGTATATCTTAAGCAAATGTGTGATGCATTCCAACACATTACTTACACTTGTGTTAATCCACAAGATTGTTCCTAAATGCCTTTTTGTGGAGGCAACATTTATATTGGGACTAACCTGAATGCTATCCACGACAAACCTAGTTGGAGGATGCATTTGCATAGAGTAATGAACAGTTCTTTTAACCAAAATAATGGAAATACAATCAGTCAGCTTCTCCATTCATCTGAAAGTTCTTATAGAGGCAACATAAAACATCTCAAAAACTGCACACTCACAATCTTCTCTCAGTTTTTGTGAGGTATAATCAACATTAGAAATTGACAGAAGTCTTGGTTGGGAATTGCAGTATCTATTGGAATAAATGACACTGATATTCTATACATAGTTCTGGTGTGTTACATTTACTCATAAATGCTCCCACAAGCACAAAAGCAACACATATTTGTGACTTGCAATGGCAAGTGTTAATTCAGTCAGATTGCTTGTATGATTTTACAAGAGACAACAGTGCAGACTAGTGGTGCTTTATGTTGTATATGCTATAGCAGTTATACTCCTTCAGCATTTCAGCATCTGAGGTCAAAATTGCTTTGTGGATCTCTTTGGTGTCAACAGAATTACTATAGTGAAATTTATTTGAAAAAAAAAACCATTTTAAAAATTAAAACAGGTATGAGCTAAAATTGAATATTAAAATACAAACCTTAAAATTTAAATAGCACAGCATTCCCAGACCTTATCCATTTGCAAAGGCCTGCCTACACAAGAACGTCTTTACCTCATGCCGGAAGGATAGCAGGAATGGAGCCATCCTGGCCTCCATAAGGAGGGAGTTCCAAAGCTTGGGAGCAGCCACTGAGTAGGCCCTCTCTCTTGTTCCCACCAAACACGCCTCAGAGTGTGGTGGGACAGAGAGAAGAGCCTCTATGGATGAACTCAATATGCTTGGGGGCTCGTATACGGTCCTTCAAATAGCCTGGACCCAAGCCGTATAAGGTTTTATGAGGTCAAAACCAGCATTTTGAACAAATTGGCAGCCAATGGAGCTGTTGCAACAAAGGAGTTGTATGCTCCCTGTAGCCAGCTCCAATTAACAGCCTGGCTGCAGCTCTTTGGACCAGTTAAAGTTTCTGAGCACTTTTCAAAGGCAGCCCCATGTAAAGCACATTACAGTAATCCAGATGGGATGTAACCAAGGCATGTACCTCCATGGCCCAGGGACGTAGCCAGGATTTTAGGAAGGGGGGGGGTCCAGACTAAGTGCCACCATTATAATGGGGCTTGAGTGCAGCGGTGCAGCAGCAAACACCATTCATTTTTCTAATGGAAGGGGGGGGGGGTCCGGACCCCCAGAACCCCCCCCTGGCTACATCCCTGCATGGCCAGATCTGACTTCTCCAGGAACGGGTGCAGTTGGCACACGAGTTTTAGCTTTGCAAAAGCACTCCTGGTTACCACCTGGGCTTCCAGCACTGAATCGAGAAGTACCCCCAAACTACAAACCTAAGTTTTAAGGAGGAGTTTAACCCCATCTAAGGTTGAATCCCTGTTACATAGGAATGATTTCAGATTACTTAATAAAATATAAAAAGGAGGGAGAGGGAGGAAGAGTAAACAAAGAATGAAACAGCACCTTTAAAATTAACTTATTTTTTTTAACACAAGCTTTTGTGGATTTAAAGCCACTTGTTGAGATGTAGTATAGAGTGATATTAAAGCCTCAAGTTAAAATATGTATTCATACAGTTGTGAGAGTGGAATAGAATGTACTGTAATAGGATCCAGAAGATGTGAATCATGTCCCTTGCTCTAAGATTACAAAGGGCTGAGTAAGGTAATACATACAGGGCTTTCAGAACTTTACAGTGATCAGTTAGTGAGTACTGCCATGTCTAATGCCCGATTTGTGTCCTTTAATCCTCTTGCTGACTGACCTGTTTGTCCAATGCAGAATGTAAGGGGAGATTGCTGGCATAGGATGGCATATATCACATTGGAGGAAAAGCAAGTAAGTGTGCCTCTGATGTTGTGGGTGATGTTATTGGCTCCTGTAATATTATTCCTAGAATAGATGTGGAAACAGAGTTAGCATATGGATTTGTGGCAGGGTCTTGTCCCTGTGTTACCATCTATGTTAGTATCCTGTTGTGAGTAGCTGTTTAAGATTTGGGGCAGGGACGTAGCCAGGATTTTAGGAAGGGGGGGGGGTCCAGACTAAGTGCCACCATTTAATGGGGCTTGAGTGCGGGCGGCAGCAGCACACACCATTCATTTTTCTAATGGAAGGGGGGGGGGTCCGGACCCCCAGACCCCTTGGCTACGTCCCTGTTTGGGGACTGTCTGTATGCAACTAAAGGTCTGCCTCCCAGCACTTGTGAGAGGGCTCTACTAGTCTTCAGGACTGGTTGTACTTCACTGAGGTGTCCAAGACGTATTTATGAATGTATTTATATATTTATGAATACATTTGTCTCTCCACATTTGTGGCTTTCACTTTAACAGATTTGATTATTCATGGATTTTATTAATATGTTCTCTCTAGGAATATCTAGGTCCTCCAGCTCAACTCTATGGTCAACTTTAACCAAAAGTCTCACTGAAGGATCTAGAGATTCCTAGACAGACAGTAGGCATTTGTTGCTCCTCCAACACAATTCTATGGTCAATGTCTGGCAGATGTTGACCATAGAGTTGTCCTGGATGACCTAGAGATTCCTAGAGAAGTGTACTCCCAGGTAAAAACATAGTGTTTTTGTTATTTGCAATTTCCCCACATTCACGGGGGTCCTGTACTCCTAACCCCACTGAATGTGGAGGTACGAGTGTATATTTATATCAATAAAATATATTCATTCAGGTAGTTTAAGGCCCCATACAGACAGGCCAAAATAAAGCTGCTTTGGTTCACTTTGGAGGTATGCTGTTTAAATGATGCATGCTGTCTGTTTAGGCCCTTAGTTGATTTTATTTACAAAGCTCTGTGTGATTGTTGAGCCATTGTGGCATAGTGGTTTGAGTTTGGGACTAGGATTCTGGTGACCAGGGTTTAAATCCCAGCTCAGCCTTGAAACCTGTTGGGTGACTTTGGGCAAGTTACACTCTCTCAGGCTCAGAGGATGACAGTGGCAAAACCCTTTCTGAAGAAACATGCCAAGAATACCCCATGATACATTTGCCTTAGGGTCACCATAAGTCAGAAAAGACTTGAAGACACACAACAACAAGTGTGACTGTTGCCTCCTAATAAATTTCCATAAAGTTCTTTGCAGAAGTATTTACCCCTTCCTTTGGCTTTTCTGCATTTTGTTGTGTTACAAGCTGGAACTGAAACAGTTTCAACTGGCAATACTACCAGTTGATGTATACAAGATATTCACCAATGTGAAGATGCAAAATATTTTTATTACGGCACAAGAGTTAGACAAAAAAGAGGCACTTGTTAGTTTTGAAAGTATTCTCTCTCACACACACACACACGCACACGCACACGCGCACACACACACACACACACACACACACACACTGCCAAGAAGACAAGCTGCAAGTCTTCTTGGATAAATCCATCATATGTGTACTTCTAGATAGGCAATTTTTGCATTTTTAGACACAACTGTTACACAATTCTGGCCAGAGACCTTTCTTCCCCCTTCTTCATGGGAAGAAACTATGGAACAATCCTAAAACTACAGTATGTGTATATGTCTAGAACTTTTACTTGAAAAAAATTACCCTGAGAGCATAATTTGTCTTGAAAACACTGATCTCCCCTCTACTATCAGTACAAACAGATATTCCTGATGGAATTTTGCAAGTTCTTTGGCATTGTTTTTCTTTGCTTCATCTTCTACATCCCTTGTTACATGCATTTAGGTTTAACACTCAATTTATCCACAGGTCATCTCAAAATCCATTATTTTGGTCCCAAAACTTTTCCTTGAGTTATACTCAAGTATATATGCCACATAACAGATTTTATAATTGTTTGAATGGAAGAAACTGTAGACAGGTATGCCTCTTTTCCCAACCACTCCCCGTGAGCCCACGCATGGCCGCTCTAAACATATGCCCCCCCCTTCCTCTCTCTTACTGGTTTGTCTTCAATTTCTTAACACTTTGGTTTTACCCTTTGATTTGCCAAACCTCCAGAGTTTTTCCCTTCCTGTCTTTCTCTTGCCATTCTGAAAGCATTCTGTTCCATCCTTGACTCACCAAGCTCCGCCCCTATTCCACAGATACTAACAGTTGCTGTAGACAGAATCTACCTGCTCCTCTCCATTTTGTCAGCCCTGTACCCATGTCACTTTATAGCCTGCCAGCTCCTGAATGGGGCACCCAATTCCCACTCCTAAATGAGAAGCCAGGATGGGCGCACTTTGGATGCTTCTTTGGCCCTTCTGTGAAAATAACTAGCATTTTTTCCTGGCTCTTGGTACTGCTTCTGAGTAATGTCTTGAATGAGACTTTTGGTCAGACACTACCTCTGGGCTTTAGGTATGTCTCTTATGAGGTAACCATCCCAAAGAAACTGAGATCTAGATATGGACAAGCAGAATCCTGGGATACCACCTACTATTTGCATATTAAAGGGAAAGGCCACGTGGTTCATCTCAGACAGAAGAGTAGCTTTGTCTTTGAACACTTCCCCATCTTCACCTACAGTGATGGGGCACTTCAAGTGGACCATCCTTTCATCAGGGATGACTGTTTCTACCATGGTTTTATACAAGGCAAGCCCTCTTCATTGGCCATCCTCAGGACTTGCTCAGGGGGACTCCAGGGTCTGTTTCAATTCGAAAATGAAACCTATGAAATTGAGCCTGTTCAGGCATCTGCAGTCTTTCAACATGTGGTGTATCAATTAGAAGAAAAGGAGAGTGGTGCCCACATAAAGTGTGGGGTAACAGAAGAAAAGGAAAGTTGTCAAGAAGCCATTATTCAGAATGCAGAGAAACAAGTGTCCAAAGATTCTTCTGGAGGAAACTGGTGGACACACGTAAGATATGCAAAGATTGCAGTTGTGGTGGAAAATGGACTATATGTCAGGTTTCACAAAAATGAAACTCTTGTTGCTGAGCGAGTTCTTGATGTTATTCATATTGCTAACTCTCTCTATAAGCCACTTGGTATTCGTGTGGTCCTTGCAGGACTAGAGATATGGTCAGAAAAGAACTTCATAACAATTGCTGATGATTTGGAACTCACACTTGAAAATTTCAATGACTGGAGAAAAAATAACCTTGCACCACGTCTAGGGCATGATGCAGGCCACATATTTATTTATAAAGTATCTGAAGAAACACTAGGATTAGCATTTGTTGGAGAAATTTGTAATCCTGAAACTTCATCTGCTATTGAATTAGATAATGAACCTAATGTGTTTGCTTTTGCCTCAATTTTTGTTCATGAGCTGGGCCACAACCTTGGTATGGTCCATGATAAAACGTATTGTACTTGTAATCAAACAATGTGTATTATGGCTAAACATCACACCCATTCTTACACGTTTAGTAACTGCAGTTACATTGCTTATTACAGGCTCATGACTTTGGGTAATACGGAATGTTTGAGAATACCACCGGACCATGAATTTAAAATAAAATCCTGTGGCAACAATGTGGTAGAGAATGGAGAACAATGTGACTGTGGTTCAGAATTTCATTGTAGATCAGACAGATGCTGCCAGTCTAACTGTATGTTGAAACCAGGAGCCAGTTGTGCTGTTGGCCAATGCTGCAGCAGTTGTCAGTATCTTCCAGCTGGGACAATTTGTAGAGAAAGCACTAATGCCTGTGAGCTTCCTGAGTATTGTACTGGAAAAGCAGCATGGTGTCCTGAAAATGTTTATGTACAAGATGGTGCCCCATGCAGTGATGATGCATATTGTTATCATGGGAATTGCACTACTCACACCAAACAGTGCAAAATGATGTTTGGCAAGAAAGCAATAGTGGCTTCAGAGGTTTGCTTCAAAAAAGTGAATAGTCAAGGGGATCGTTTTGGAAATTGTGGTATTAATAATGGCACAGAATATAAAAGATGTAAAAGTGAGAATATCTTATGTGGTCGGATCCAGTGTGAAAATATTGATAGTTTACCACTTTTAGAGGAACACAGCACTGTAGTTCAAACACACATTGGCAACAGGAAGTGCTGGGGCACAGACTACCACAGTGGGCTGGAGATACTTGATATTGGAGCAGTGATAGATGGCGCTCCTTGTGGCACAGATATGATGTGTATTGGTGGCCAATGCATGAGTGTGTCCTTCTTGAACTATGACTGCAATGTCACCAAGTGTCATAATCGGGGAGTATGTAACAACTACAAACACTGCCATTGTGATTATGGCTGGGCCCCTCCTGACTGTCTAAATAAAGGGTATGGTGGCAGCATTGATAGTGGGCCCCCTCCAATGAAGAAGAAAAGTAAACCTGGTTCCAGAGCAGGAGTTATCGTAGAAGCTATATTTTCTGCTTGTTTTGGTACTGTGCTATGCATGAGTTGTTTAACTGTACTGAGACACTACTGTACAAGAGTAAGTCCAGTTTGCCACCCAACAGAACTGGCATAAGAAAGAAACCAGTCTTCAACAGAAGATGACAATACATAAAGTGCCAAAACTTTACATTAGAAATACTGGACATCAAATATGTTATTATTATTGTTGTTGTATTGTACAAATATACATTTAGAATGTGCAAACCTTTCATTTTTTCAAAAAGAGAACTGTTTTATGTTCATTTATTTCTCTCATGTGAATTTTTGAAAAAGCTGTTGAACTTAATAACTACTTCTTCTCTTGCAAGGAATCTCTAGGGATGTTTCTTTCAAAATCCAAGGATTTTACTGAATTGGGATTAAAGCAGGAAAGTAGTGCCTTTTGTATTAACTATCAGATAATGTCACCTTTGTCCAGTTGCTGCTGTGTCTCTTAAGTGTGGTTAGGGCATCTCTAGCCATTAACTGGGGAACTTCTGTGAATGCCTCCCAATTGCGCTTGAATTCTAAGGAAAAAAGTGTGATAAGGGACAATTGCTCCCGATATCAGAGCCGCTATAGGGCCATCAATAAGAGGAACCTTTAAGAAATCCATCTCATTTTTAGTAAATGTATATAATTTTTGGCAAATTTACACATGCTTTTAATATTTAGTGAGGTTTTCCATTCAGTTTCTATTATATCTCTGAACATAGATGGCATTGCAATTTCCTCAGTTTGTGGTATCTTTTTGCCTAGGACTGATGCCACTTTGCCCTCTTTATCTTTTTTCATTTGTGTGTTGTTATTTATGGTTGTTGTTAAATCTAACATTTTTAAAAATCACTTTAACAAGTTTCGAAATAAATCTCATTGGAATAACATGTCAGCAATGACTTCTGTATCTTCTACCATATCTGAATCATCATCCCATTATTTGTATTGTTGTTCTCTGTCATCTATTGTTCTTCATTATCAGATTCATCTATATAGTTTCTTTTTTTGTGTGAACTTCCTTGGTATATCTCTGTGTCTTAGCTGTTTCTCATTTTTTGTTCCATGTGTGTGCATTGGATCATCCTGTTTTACTTTCTGAATATTAATTTGCAATACTGGAATTGGGCAGTCCCTCCTCACTCTTCTCCCCCTCCCCTGCTATTCCCAAACAGACTATTTACTTTTTCCCTTTCTTTTCTCCCCCCTCCCCAGACTGCATTGCCATAATTGCTGGATTCAGTAAAAAAGAAAGAAAGAAAGAAAGAAAGAAAGAAGCAACAAAAACAAACAAACTGAAAGGCATGCTGGCTAAGGCAATGATAAGGCAATGGAAAAAGAGGTTGGGTTAAGGAGCATACTGAGAAAGTGAACCCATGCCAGGAAACAGCTCCAGTCACATTGATGGCAGCCGTATTATAAGGAGAGCTCCCATACCAATATGTATCCAGTTCTTCTCTCTAACATGATTGCAGTGAGATTGGGGCTTGTATGATAAAGTCCCAAGTGTAACAGAGAAATATTACAGTTCACTCTCTGTATCCACAGATTCTGCATCCACAGATTCAGATTCTGCATCCTAATGGGATGCAGCCAGGATGCAGGATGCAGGATGCAGGCAGGAATTATTGCACATAATTTGCCACTGATTCTGCTGGTGTAGGGTTGCCATAATTTGCCACCACCAAACCGGGACAAAATGTAGGAAAATGTAGGACAAAATTGCCTGAAAATGTAGGACATTCAAGAAAAATGGAGGACACAACCAACTACAAGCCAAAAACATTAATTATTTATAAAAAGGCACACATCAGTAGAATTCAAAGATATTGAGATCTTACCTGTACATCTGAGGAAGTGGACTTTAGTCAGGAAAGTTCATGCTGCCAACTAGTTGCTGCAGCCTGCAGTGGCCTTGCTGCTGCCAGAGGAGGCCTTGCCATGGTGGCCTCCTTTTTTGGGGCCTAGCCGGCTGGCTAGACTCCCACAGCTCTCCTGCTGCTGGAAAAGCCTTTTGCCATGGCAGTGGCCTTCTGCGGGGGCCTAGCCAGCTGGCCAGACCCGCGCAGCTCTCGAGCCGCTGGAGAAGGGCTTTGCCGCCACAGCCGCCTTCTCCAGGGGCCTAGCCAGCCAGCCAAGCCCCACGTGGCTTTCAAGCCACTGGAGAAGGCCTTTGCCATGGCAGCAGCCTTCTCTGGGGGCCTAGCCAGCCGGCCAGGCCCCTCAGCTTGTCACTGGCAGCGCAGAGCCGAAGGAAAAGGAGGCCTCACCATGGCAAGGCTTCCTTCTCCATCGGCTCCATCTTGGGGTAGTGCAGAGCTGAAGGAGAAGGAGGACCACGAGGTTTCCTTCTCCTCCAATTGCACACTGTCCAGGAAGATGCTGAGGGAGAAGGAAGCCTTGCTGCAGCAAAAGGGGGCCTTGGGTTTTGTGGCAGCGGCCAAAACCCAGGAAACCTGGAAAGCCAGGACGGGACCTTCCCAAGGGTCTAAAACCCTGGAAAATCCACCCAAAAGCAGGAAATGGCAAGCCTACGCTGGTGGAGTACAGCCCATCTGCATTCCGCTTCCCAGGCTTGCTTATCTGGCCACTTTTCAAAGTCGGAAAGCTCTTGGTTTTGAAAAGCAGCCTCCGAAGTGCACTTAGGACCAGGGATGTTGCTGGGTTGTATATGCAATAATTCCCACCTGCATGCTGCATCCTGGCAGCATCCTGTTAGGGTGCAGTTGTGTTTTTTGTCCATGTGATAATCTCCTTTCTATGAGAAAAAATTAGAGCACAAGCTTTTGTACAATTGGTCTACTTCCTCAGATGCATGTAGTGGAGTGGTGCCCAGGAAGGATCTTTAAAGACTGTATGAATATCCATAGAAATGGAAAATTTGTGGGCATGGTGGTGAGGTTACAAGTTCAGTTTTAACATTTGTCACTGAGGGACAAGGGCAGCAATAAAGATGTTGGCAAATGGATGTGAATTGTGAAGAGTTTGGGCATTTTGTGTGTGCAGGCTTGAAACCAGAAAGGAGATATATTGACTGGCTACGAGTATCCAATGTTACAATATGTTTAGTGTGCCAGGAAACTAGTGGCCTGAAGCAGATGGGCCAAAAGTCCTAATATTTAGAAGCAAGAGAGCTTGCTTCTAAGTGTAGTGGTTTGAGTGTCAGATTATGACTCTGGAGATCAGGAATCAAATCCCTGCTCAGCAATGGAAAGCCACTGAGTGACATGCTCAGCCTCAGAGGAAGGCAAAGGCAAACCCTTTTTGAACAATTCTTGCCAAAAAACCTCTGTGATATGTTTGCCTCAGATTTTATCACTGAGTAAAATGCATAAGATTGCAGAAAAATCTAGGAAGACTTTTTTTGTTACCCTATGTTTTACTCAAAGGAAAGCACATCGAAAAGGCATCTTAACAGAAAATTCCCCAAATGATCTCTTTGCATGTCTAGTGCACTCAGAAATAAAGAGCAGAGCAGAACAGAAATCCTGCATATGCCTGACTTCTTAGAAATAGAAATGTTTGGATTATACATAAATTAACACAAGAAACAAATTCTCTGAGAATTTCAGGTCTTGTTCATTGTATGTAGTAGCTGTAGTAGTGGTAGTGGTGATTATCATGATTCACAAAGCCTTCTTTTATAGGCACATTCCCTGCCATCTTCTGTGGTCTGAAAGATGGCAGAGTTGCATATGGGTTGCGATTTTTCCTGCTCTAACCGATCTCCGTATCTATGAAGCATCCACTATGATCACAGATCCCCCGTAGTAGGATGGAGTAGCTGTCTTTCCGGTTGTTGAACTGGCCTCCCTTCTGCATTGTTGGCACGATCAAACAGTGACCCCACTATGCCCACTACTTGCAGGAATCCCATCTCAGCAAACTTGTCCAAGATCTGAGGGTGACAGGAGGGGCAGTGACAAGTGATGTACACATGTGTTCGGGTGCACCCATTCTGGTCCATGGGGAACACAGAGGACTACAGGGGGAGGCTGACAATGGATGCAGTCATCAGACATGCTGTGGGCACACTACATGGGATTAGAGTCCAGAGGGCATTGGAGATGTGTGAATTGGTGCCCTCAGCATTGGGGGTGTGTGAGGTAGTGCCCTCTGGTGGTCTCCATGAGTCAGAAACAACTTGAAGGCACAAAACAATAAGAAGAATAACAAAGCCCCAGGCTGGTGTAAAGTTTTAAACTTGGAGACCAGATTTTGAATCCCCTCTCAGATCACTGGGTGACATTGGCTATTTACACTCTCTCAGCCTCAGAGGAAGACAAGGCAAACCCACTCGGAATAAATCCCGCCAAGAAAAAAACCATGATAGGGTCACTATAACTCAGAAATTATTTGAAAGGCACATAAAAATAATGCATAGGATTGCCATAAATCAAAGTCGACTTGGAGGCAATAAACAACAACAAAATTCAGCTTTTACGACCCAGCCTCAATCTCATGCCTCTTGGGGCAAAAGGCTCATGGTCTCAACCACTAGGGAGTGCGTTGAAGGAAAGAGGGTGGGTGAAAAAGCCCCTCAACCCGCTTTCCCCACTCTCTCAGCCTCTCCTCTCTTCTTCCTACCCCGTGGAGCTGCCAATTGGCTCCCCTAATATTGCCACAACTGAGGTTGTTATTAGTTAACAGATATCTCCTCCTGCCGCTGTTTCCTCCTGCCTCATCTGCCCAACATAGCATAGCTGAGCACCAGGTGAAAGAGGAGCCCAGCCTCCCTCCTCCTCCTCTCCCTGGGTGGTTGCTAAGGAGGCCAGAGGGCTGTGGCTGCCTGATGCTGGTGCCACCATTACCGCAGCCACCATATGGGACTCTGGAGGACTGGGGGAGGGGGTGGTGCCTTTGGAGGAGGAGGAGGGCCAGGCAGATGGAGGGTAAGTGGGAAGAAAACCACCATCCTCCCCAACCTCAAGGGTCACTTTGGCAGGTCGCAAGTGGCCTGTGGGTCATATGGAGTTCAGGCCTGGTTTTGATGAACAATGGAAGAAAGGTGGCTGGGCTAAAATAGTTCAAAACTTACTAACCCTTAAAACCCTTTCAATAGATTTAAAAAAAATGCCTGATGTTAAAAACAAGCTGAGGGACTGGATCTTCAAGGTGAATAATGATCTGGATTTAGTTTCAATCCAATATTCCATTTTTCCCATTGGTATCTGTGGAGAGCTGACATAGATGGGCCAGCGTAGTGACAGCCAATCAGGAGTTAGCTGGTGACAGACAATAGGATGTTTAAATAGGGCTGAGAGAGAGGGCCAGATAGGGTTTGAGTTAAGTCCAGATACAGGATCTGTCATGTCCAGAGAGGGACAGTTGTAGTGATGGTTCCAGTGTGAGACAGGGAGGTTAGGGGTAGAGTCCCAAAGTGAGGGGCTCCCTACCGGTGCACATCCAGAAATCTGAGAGAGAGAATTGCTGGAGTGAGATATCCTGTAGAATTTAGTTAGCCTGGTTGTTTTGGAAAGGAAACATAATACAAAGATTGTGTGAGGTTTTTTTTTATTAAAAATAACTAATTTGTTCTAGAGAGTGTGTAAAGTAAACCACAACAGTAACAAGTGTATAGAACCGAGCAATACGTAAAACATTGTCAAACCATTGTTTAAATAAAGTTTTATTGTTTTTAAGGAAGACCTGTCTGGAACTTGAATATTTACCATGCTACTAACAATTCAAACATATTTTGGGGTTAAAGTAACAGTCACAAAGAGGTGGCAGGATCACAAATCAAATAGAATAGTGATTACAAACAAAACATCTTGACATAACTTGGTGACAGCGGTGGGATAAAAGACCCAGGGTGCTGTCAGCCAAAAAGGACAGTGTTTAAAAATAAAGGGTCGTCACAGTATCATCTACTGAGATCAAATCACGTAAGAATGCAACATTTACAAACACTTACCTTTGCCCCTCTGAGAACAGCATTTACATAATTAGATGTCCAAATTAGGCCAATGTCTGTCTTGGTTGGGAGATATTGAACCGTTTCAAGAAATTAAAAGTTCTGCATGTGTGGTGTGGGAGAACTAGAGGATATTTCACACTATTTTTCCTATTGCCAGGTTTAGCAAAACCACAGGAAAAGATTCTTGGGACAGACTTTGGTTTCCTTACATAGTGAAAGCTCTTACGTGAAATTATGCTGGTTACTTTCAGACTGTGATCCATATGTTATACACAAAACAACTGGAGATAATAGTCAAATTATTATAGAGAGAACAAGGCAAATAATGCAAGGACTCAACAGTGGGAGGGGAAAAAACTTTACATAGGCAGCTGGCAGGGTGGCCCATGGTCTTAGATGTCTCTACACTAATGCAGAGAGTATGGGAAATAAACAAGATGAACTTGAACTTCTAGCACAGCAAAGTAAATATGATATAATAGTAATCACTGAAACCTGGTAAGATGAGTCTCATGATTGGAATATAGCAATAGAGGGGTATAACCTTTTAAAGAAAAATAGGCCAAACATGAATGGAGGGTGAATAGCATTTATACATCATGGATAATTTTTTAACTTCTCAGTTGCCTAGAGTACCTTTCTGGGAGAAATGCAGAATATGAATGCATTTTAACTTGTTGTACGGCGCTTTGATTGCCTGGCAAAAAGTGGGATAGAAATAATTTATTATTATTATTATTATTATTATTATTATTATTATTATTATTTATTAAAGATAAAATAAATAAATACATAAATATAAGTGAAAGAGGTCTAGGAGTCCTTGTTGACTACTGTTGAACATGAGTCAACAATGAGATGCTGCAGCTAAAATAGCCAGTGTGAATCTAGGCTGCATCAAAATATTTGAAAGAATGTCATATTGAGTATGGAACATTTCCCCCCCTGCAGCTCTAAAGAACAGGACACAGAGCAATGGATGCAAACTACAGGAAAAGAGATTCCACAGCAACAATAGGAAGAATGTCCTGATGGTAAGAGCTATTCTACAGTGGAATACTCTGCTTTGGACAGTGGTGGAGTCCAAAGTGCACCCATCCTGGCTTCTCATTGATATGGTCAGTTGACTAATCAATAAACTTGTTGTTGTTGTTGTTGCATGCACTGGATATTTTTCATACTGCTATTTCATTCAATTAAAAAAGAAGAGAAAACCACTATACCCCTACTGACCTCAATAGTGCAAACAAAAACAGGAATGAAAAATATAAGTATCAAAATTATATTGCTGAATGAACAATGCAGGAGGCTCTATGTAGAGAAACAAGCTGAGCTGGTGTATTATTTGAAACCAACAAGAACATGTATTAAAAGGCAATTTATAAACAATTAGACATGTCAAGCAAAAGCTACAATATGAAGTCCTTGTATTTCTGAGCAGATATTGATGGTATTTTTATTTTATATTCAGATCCCCTCTCCATTGAGCCCTTTGATAAATGGATTAGTAACATCAATCCTCACATTAAATTTAGCAGCCACACACACAATATGTGTATTCTATTTTTGGACATTTCTGTATGTAATAACAATAATACCATTCAGGTACGTAATTGCAAAAAACCCACAGATTAAAACTCCCCCTTACATTTCCTTAGTTGTGTTTATCACACTATGCTCTTAAAGAGCTACTATTCCAGTGTGACTCCTCTAGCTGCCCGCACCCTAGATTAAGCCCTGCTGGGATGGCAGTTTTGGGGGGTGTTTTAATTCTCGGCGGAGTTAGCTCTCACTGCCAATCCCAGCATGCAACGAGGCTGCTCGAGAGTCACACTGGAATAGTACCTCTTTAAGAGCATAGTGTGATAAACATCAACTGTCATCCTTGAAAATTAATTTGCCCTATTCACAGATTTTAAGGGCTAAGAGGAAATGATTACAATCATGAAACACATAACATGGCTAAACTTTTTGTTATAGGAGTTGTCCTTCCACATGTGGTTCATCATGCTTTACAGAGGGCTTATAGTTAAATGGAAGGACCTCTTAAACTAAATGTAAATCTTCCAAAAACATGTTGTGTGGTCCTTAACATTTTCTTCATTGGCTCATCAATAAGAGGATAGTAGAAAAACATTGGCATTTAATTCAACATATCGGGAGGCATGAAAATCTGCCTATTACTGCCTATAGCGGACTTGGAGACTATAAATCCCAGGGTCCAACATCCTATCCTACTCATTGTCCTTGTATCAACACATTGTCCATTGTTGGTGTGGATATCAAGCAAGTAAGAATTGGAAGCTGATGGAAAGGGGGAATTTATATCAGCTCAGAATACCAAGGACACCCCAGGACAGCTTCATACTGTATCTTTTGCTGGACATGTCCTACTAATTGTTTATAAATTGCCTTTTTATATATGTTCTTGTTGGTTTCAATACTACACCAACTCAGCTTATTTCATTTATGAGCATTTTCTGTTCAGTTATCTTTAGCTGGACTAGAGGTCTGTCAGAAAGAAACCTGATACACATATGAACAAATGGGGTCAACACTTAAGACTTTTGCTGATTGGAGAAAAATCTCACTTCTTAAATGTCTACAGAATGAAATTGCTCATTATTTGTATATAAGTGTTTTGGAACAACACTTGGAATGGCATATTTGGGAACAATCTGAAGTAACAATGGGCAGATGGTGTAATTCCTATATGCCCAACAATATTAGATTTTCTGTCACCTTTGCACACATACTGGGACATAATCGTGGTATGAAACATGATGAAAAGTATTGTCAATGGGATCAAAGTGCCTGCGTTATGTCTGAATATCATGCCCAAACTGATAGGTTTAAGCAATTGTAATTATGGAGACTATTTTTTTAAAAAGGAACACAAACTGTTAATTTCCCAGATCCTGGAAAAATTGTATGAACAGTTACTGTGGAAACAAAGTTGAGGAGAAATGGACAGAAACTTGCCTCCACGCCAGATGTCCCTTCACAGATTATTATTAACTCCCTCACAGGCATTGACAGAGTGCAGTATCAAGCCTAAGGTATGTGTGTACATTCCATAGTTGTAAAGATGGAATCACTTGAAATCAACTAAGAAAAAGTAATTATAACACTGGGCCAATTACATATACATGCTGATACCAAGCTAAAACAGGACAGTTAGACTGTTAGGCAGTCATATGAGTCTGAGGTGTCAGAGAAACACATTTTGGCTGCCACAAGAGTTCTATTGAAGACAATCTTTTTCCTGAGGAAAATATGGTTTATGTGTTATATACAGAACTATAATGAAATTACAGGTGTCTCCTCTATCTATCTGCAAGATCAGTATCTGTAATTTTACTTATCTGCAGAGACTTTGGGTCCCTCATAGTGCCTCACACTGCTCCCCATCCAAAAAAAGATGGCTTTGATACTATTCTCACAGTCCCCTAGCATACTCTAATCATGCTGTAGGATCTAGGAATGCTAAAGCATTCCTAGATCTCCAGCATGGTTCCATAGTAGCTTGGGGCAGAAGTCATTATTTCAGGAGGGTTTACTACTACCTGAAAATTACCATACTTGTTAAGTCCAGGAACATGTTCTTGTGGATATGGGGGAACCTCCTGTAAGGAATAATAAAATCTGAGATAAACTGCATCCTTGAATATGAAGGGAACTTGCTCATGTAGTCCAAAGCCAAGTGCATTATCTTGAGAAATCATGGAAACAGAGGGATCCTAGCAGACTGGAGAAAGGCAAATGCCCCATCTTTTAAAAGGGATGGAAAAAGAGGATCAGAGCAACAACAACCAGTCATTTGATGTCGATACCAGGGGGGAAAAATAGAGCATTATGAAGTAATTTTGCCACTTAGAAAGAAATGCTGTCATTACTTAGAGCCAACATGGGTTAGGAAAAAAAGTCATGCCAAACTACCTTATCTCTTTTTTTTATAGAGTTCAAAATTTAGTAGATCAGAGTAGTTTTGTTACTATAGTACATCTGGATCACCTTGCAGCTTTTGATAAGTTCCCCAATGATCTCCTTTTAGGCAAGCTGATTAACAGTGGGCTAGACAGTACAGTGGTACCCCGGTTACAATTTAAGTCGTTCCGCCGCCGCGTTCGTACCCAAAATCTTCGTACGAAAAAGCCATAGGCGCTAATAGCGAAGCCGCGATTCGTGCGAAAAAGCGCCGAAAGCCCAAAATTTTTCTAACCCGAAATAACCTTCGTAACCCGGAAGGTTTTTCAATGGATTTTTTCATAACCGAAATTTCGTAAGGCGGCGCATTCGTATCCCGGGTACCACTGTATTACAGTTATAGGTAGTGCTATTTAGTTACAAGTTGCACATGGAAATGCTCACCATGGAGAGAAGTGACAGTGGGCTGCCAGGGCTGTGCCAGGCCTGGTGTTGTTTAGAACTTTATAAGTGATGTAAATGATGGAATGGAAGATGTTTATCTATTTGCGATTACACCAAATTAAGGAAAGGGTAGTAATAGCCCAGAAGATGAGAACAGAATTCAAAATGACTTTCAACAGGGAAAATGTAGTACACAATTAGCAGAAAAAATGAAATGCAAAAATATAGGAGGGTGACCTGGCCTGAGAGCAGTACATGTGAAATGGACCTAGGGCTCTCAGTAAACCACAGGTAAACATAAGTGAACACTGTGATGCTACAGCTAAGAAACCAAAACAATTTAGGCTGCATCAGTGGAAGTATAGTGTTTCAATGAAGGAAAGTAATGGTATCACTCTATTTTGCTTTGACAGGTGTAACCTAGAATAATGTATCCAGGTCTGGCCACCACAATTCAAAAGGATGTTGACAAGCTCTTATGTGTCCAGAGGAGGGCGGCTAAAATCGGAAAAGGTACGGAAACCATGCCTAGAGAAGAGGCTTAGGGAGCTGGGCATGTTTTGCTAGGAGAAGAGAAGGTGAAGAGATGTCATGACAGCAACATTTAAATATTTGAAAGGCTGTCACACTGAAGATGGAAAACAAGTTTGCTTCTGCAGCTCCAGAGAATGGGACCTAGAGCAATGGATGCAAACTACAGGAAAAAAGATTCCACCTCAACAATAGGAAGAACTCCCAGCAGTAAGAGCTGTTAACAGTGGAATACTCTGCCTCAGAGAGTGATGGAGTCTCCTCCTTTGAGGGTTTTAAACAGGTAATGGATGGCTATCTGTCAGGGTTGCTTTGAATGTGGGTCAGGTGGTTGGACTTTGATGGCGCTTGTAGTCTCTTCAAACTCTTATGATTCTATGATTCTAAGCTCCATCCCTATTCTAAAAGAATTTCCGTGACTGTTGCATATACAGAATCTTCCCTCCTTCGGCTATCCAGTGCTGCCTCATTCTCATTCAGTTTCTAACT
>NC_056522.1:315148756-315160702 GCF_019175285.1 Sceloporus undulatus | reverse complement strand
GCAGGTTTACTTGGAAGTAAATCCTTTGGATCTGAAGGAGACCCATTCTGGAGGACTGCAGAAATGATCCGATTTCCCTTATTCTCCATGCTCCCTAAAATACCACCTCCATGAATCCAATCCACTCTCCTTCCTTTTGTAACAGTTGCTTCCAGTTTAACTCCACTTTCACTGTCCTGGCTCAGTGCTATGGAATTCTGGGTACTGTAATTTCATGAGACATTGAGCCTTGTCTGCCAGAGCGCTCTGGTGCTTCAGCAAACTAATAACTTATTATTATTTTTAAAATAAATTACTATTATGATTACTATTATTATTATTATAATTAATATTTTAAAAACATTTTTTTAGTTTTTTAAATTATAATTATTATAATTATTCTCCACGCTCCCTAAAATACCACCTCCCTGAATACAATCCACTCTCCTTTCCTTTGTAACAGTTGCCTCCGGTTTAACTCCACTTTCACTGTCCTGGCTCAGTGCTATGGAATTCTGGGAGTTGGAGTTCTTGTGGGATCCTTTGTTCGAGGCTATGGAATTCTGGGAGCTGGAATTTGTTGCTTCCACCAGCCTCCCATCTCTCCCCCCAACCTCCTGTTCATTCCCTCCATTGCTGTCATCTACCCTTCCGAGCAACGGAAGCAGTTGGGGCAAAATTGCAGCGCAGCATCATGGGAAATTTGCCTCTTTCGAGGTTTGGAGGGGTGTACCGGGAGAGAAGCAAAGTTGCATTCCACACCAGACCAATTCGGAGTGACATTGAAGTGAGCTTGAATGCGAATTCTGTGAATTCACTTTTGTACCGAAGTCACCAAAATGAGGAGTCACTTTGCATTCACTGTGGAAGCGCCACGGAAGGAGCTCCCATAGAAATGAATCTCATCTGATAACACATTCACGTTATGACGTGAATTTGCATTGTTGGACTCGCACTCATGTCGGATCTGATCTGCAAAATCTCCCAAAAGCTCAGTGTGATATACTCCATGGTGGAGGACCTAGGAATGCCTAGATAAGTGTTCTCTTTGGGCATTTCTAGTTCCTCCAGCATTATTCTATCATATGCTTAAAGTGGAAACCATTCATTTTAGTAGGGTTTGCTAAAATCTGCAAGGGTTGCCATTCATGTTAACTCCAAGAATATGTCCCTTGCTGATGTGGGGGACCCCCTGTATAAGCAATAATATAAGGGTGAGATGGAGAGCAAATATTTTCCCCATCTTCAAACAAGGGGGGAAAAGAGGACCAGACCAACAACCAACCAATCAGTTTGATGTCAAAACTATTTGCAGAAAGGAGATTGGCATTTGTGATCTTCCTGAATATTGTAATGGTACCTCAGATGTTATAAACATCTGTGCTGCAGATGTTTATATACAAGATGGTACTCCATGCATATCTAGTGCCTACTGTTATCATGGAAACTGTAGTATTCATAGTGAGCAGTGCAAAATGATCTTTGCATTGCCAAAGTTGCTTCAGAGATATGTTTTAGAATTAGGAATACTCAAAGTGATTGCTTTGGCAACTTTGGACTTAGACATGGAATGTACAAGAAATGTAATGCTGGAAATATTCTATGTAGTCGAATCCAATGCAGAAATGTTGATCACCTACCTATAGTTTGAAAGATAACAGCACCCTAATTCAAGGAGCTATTGGCAATAAATGCTGGGGTACAGACTACCCCAGTGGAATGGAGATAGCTGATATTGAAGCAGTCAGAGATGGCACTCCTTGTGACACTGACATGATGTGTATTGATGGACAATGTATGAGACTCTCTCTCTTGAAATATGACTGTAATGCCACATAGTGCCATAAGCGAGGAGTATGTAATAATCACAAAAATTGTCACTGTGATTATGGTTGGGCCACTCCTGACTCTCTAAAAACAAAGGTTATGGTGGAAGCACTGACAGCAGACCACCTCCACCACAACAGTAGGAACTACTGCAGGAATTTCTGCTACTGTTGTCACTGTTGTTGCAGCTGTTTGTGTTGGCTGAGCAGTCATCAATCAGGTTGGCCAGAGAAGCATATATTGTTGCAAGCTGGGCTGTTTGGGCCATTTCTCTCTGGGTTCTTTCCCACCCTCCCTGTGGTTTAGTTGTCTACTTTGCTGCTTTTGTCACACTATGGGAGAGGAGCATGGGATTTGGATCTGGGATGGTTGGCAGTACCCTGGAAAGAGTACAGATGGAGGGGCCCCTTTTGGGACCTGAGGTGGGGGTGCAGTGGTAACAGGCAGCCCAGGCAGTGGCTGATGCACATCTGTCACCCACATCCAAGTGGAGGGAGGGGTTCCTTGCCTGGGAAGACTCCCAGTGGGCAAGGCCCCCAACACTTCACTTCTATTCTCTTCCAGAGGCTGGAGGGTTGGTCTCATTGGCCAGCTGGTGGGCTGGCCAATGCCCGGATCTGATCCCAGGCATGTGCCAGCTAACTGTATCTGCAATCAATAAATAGTGTGGCCTTTTTCTCTCCAATTCTGTGTACTTGTCTTGATTGGCAGGGCAGATTTCCATCTGAACATACAAATATATCCTGTATATGCTTGATCTCAGTTCTATCTCTTCTTATCAGTATTCTCTTTTTTTCTTCTTTCCACCCTTTCTTTTTATTTACACTTTTAAAAATTCAATAAAAATGTTAAATGTCAACGTAGAATAAATTCACACGTGGATGAAACAGATGATAAAGGATCTGGAAAACAAGCTTATTATTATAGTATGTAATTCCAAAGTTAAAAAATATCAAACTAACCAGTATTAATTATAACTGTGAATGATAGAGCTGGTTTCCTTTGCATCCAGGTGGTTTCTCTCCCCCCCCCACCTCAAGTTTTCTTTCCAATAGCTAACAAGTAAATCTACAGCTACTCTTGCTAGTGCTTTAGAAACAAGTCCTGAGAAGATTTAACTTTTTTATACAACATCTCCTCTGAATGAAATAATGAACTGTTCTATCTTCCTCTAATTGGGAGAATTGGGAAAATTACTCTGCTGTCATTTGACTAAGTCAGTGGAAAAGTACCTTTTGCACATATTAGCAGATACAGTGGTCCTGTCATAAAGGTGGGCTAGCCATCTGTGGATTTGAGTATCCATGGATTGTCCCACTTTATTTTTTTATTATTATTATTTTATTAAAATGTAAAATACAAGTTCAACACAACTTTCATATCACATTTGAAAGGGAATTCCCCTTTCTACGGTGTCAGACAATAAATTGAGTATAAACCTTACTTCCATCATTGCCTTAAAGCCTAATCTCAACAATTTACATTGTATAAGTTTCCCTCTTCTCTTTTTTTCTGTCTAACTTTATTTACTACCTGTATCCTCGGAGTATTGATCTTACTGTACCAATCCTATCAAACTTTAATCATACATTAGATGTGTTTAGCTCACTGTAATCCACACCCTCTTTTGTCTCTTTTTACAGTATGTTAAAATGGGGTCCCACTCTTCTGCTATTATTGTACTGTCTTTCTGTGATAAGTGACCTGTTAACATGTCCATCTCCTGCATTTCAAAATTTTTTATTAACCAATCTTCCAGGGTAGGCATCTCTTGATTTTTACAACACTGTGATTCTTGCCGCGGTTACTAAATAGAGCAGAATTCTTTCATATTTTCTCTTAACTTGGAAATTAATCTTGTCCAGCATGTTTAGCAGGTATGTCTCTGGTCTCATTTCAAATTTGATTTTTAACATGTGTTCTATTTCTGTATGTATACTCTTCCAATATAATTTTAGTTTTGGACATCTCCATCAAACATGGAACCAAGTTCCCACTGTTTTGTTACATTTCCAACATAAGCTGGGTCCTGTTTAAGTGCCATCTGTGTTCCATTTTCCAAAAGTTTTCACTGAGATTTTGTGACTTTGTAAATTGCCTTGTTTTTTCTCTAGACCATTTCCAGCTGTCCATTTCAATAGTATGTCCAAAATCCGGGGCCCATTTGGTCATAGTATCCATGATGGGTTCTTTTTCTTGTTCCAAATTCCTGAGAAAACTATGTAATTTTGCAATTTTTTTTCCTTTTACTTCTGACAAAATCTTTGAAAATTCTAATTCAAATTTATCTTCCTCAAAATCTTGTTTTTTCTGGTCCATCTTAAATCTCTCTTCAAGCTGTAGGTAGAAATACCAATGGACTTTTGGATCTAACTGTTTTAATGCTCCAATGGGCTTTAATTCATATTTGTTACCTTTTGTTTTGTATAAAATATCTTTGTATGTCATCCATATATCTAGCGCTTTCCATCTCCCTATGGATGCTTCTTGGGGAGATATCCACAGTGGGATCCTCCGATAGATTTTTCTTCTGATCTTTTCCCATACTTTTAGGAGAGATCTTCTTATTACATGGTGTGTGAAATCTTTGTGAGCAGTTGCTTTACCGTACCATTAGTAAGCATGCCAGCCGAATCTATTGTCAAAGCCTTCTAAGGTCAATAATTTTTCATCTTTCAGCATTATCCATTCAGTGATCCAATTCAGTGCATTCGCCTCATAGTATAATTTCAAGTCGGGAATCCCTCCACCACCAGTTTCTTTTTGAAATGTCATTGTCTTCCAATTTAACCGTGGTTTTTTGTTACTCCAAACAAAGGATTTTATGTCTTTTTGCCAATCCGGGAATGTTTTTTTCGTTTATCAAAATTTGAATAGTTTGAAATAAAAAAGTTATCTTAGGCAAAATAGCCATTTTCACCACTTCAGTTCTCCCAAATAAAGATAAATTTAGTTTGGACCAACCTTTCATATCTTTTTAAAAAATCTCAATCCATTTTGTCTTGTAATTATTTTCAAAAAGGTCTATATTTTTCTTTGTCATGGATTGTCCCACTTTATTATATAGTCAATGGCAGTGTGTGTGCACATGGCTGCACTAATATGGTCAAGTGCACATCACAACTACAATGGGGCTTGAGCATGCATGTTTTTTCTTATCCAAACCAAACCCCCATGTATGGCAAGAGCTCACTGTAAATGGTTGAAAGGCTCAAACTTCACAATCCAGTTGTCAAACATAAATTTCCCAACCTATGTATGATATCGTGTTTACAGTTTGCTTGACATTTGTATATTTGCATGTTCTCGTACCAATAATGCTGAAAAGAAAAACTACAACTACATCTACTAGAGTTTTAGTAACAAGTCCTGAGGAGAATTATCTTTTTATACAATGTCTCCTTACACTATGGTAGTTTTTGCAGATTACTCCCCAACACTGACCCTTTGATCCCCAAGTTCTCGGCACACTTACCTCTTCTTCCTGTAGGCTTCTCAGCAACAAAAGGTGAGACCTGTTTCTCTCCCTGTCCATCCATTGTTGTTGCCTGCCCATTGTTTTCCATCATAATCTAATAAGCTCCACCCCCATTCCAAAGGAAATCCCAAGGATGGAACACTCCTCAACTGCATATGCAACCTTCTTCTGATCTTCCATCTGGCACAACTGCAGAGACCCTCCCTGGCCTATAGAAGAAAATAGAGTGAAACATTCTAGTGGCTTCCTTCTCAAGGAAATGATGAACAGTTGTTCCTGGCTGCTGCTGCTGGTGCTCTTGTGGAATGTTCTGAATGAGGTATCAAATCAGAAACCACCACATGGTTTTATGTATGCTTACTATGAGGTGATCATTCCAAGGAAAATGATGCCAAGATATGGACAAGAGGAAACCCTAGAGGTCACCTACTATTTGCAGATTGAGGGAAAGGGCAACATAGTACATTTGAGAAAGAAGAGGGACTTTGTGTCTAAAACCTTTCCTGTCTTCACCTACACAAAGCATGGGAATCTTCAGGTCGACTATCCATTTGTCAGGAATGACTGTTTTTACCAGGGTTATGTGGAGGGCAAATCCCCCTCTCAGGTCATCCTCAGTGCGTGCTCAGGGGGATTTAGGGGCTTCTTTCAATTTGAAAATAGGACCTATGAAATTGAACCTGTCCTGACCTCTCCTGCCTTTCAACATGTGGTGTATCGGTTAGAAGAGATGAAAAATGCTGTCCGCATGAAGTGCGGATTAACAGAGGAAGTGCAAAAACATCAAAAGACCATCATGCAGTACACAGAAAAGAGTGGGAAAGAGAAAGAAGGTACTGTTTGCATGAGCTGTGCATTGACAGAGGAAGAGCAAAGACATCAAGAGACCATGATGCAAAACATAAAGGATGGAGTGTCTGAAAGTGCTTCCAGAGAAAACTGGTGGCCACACACCAGGTATGTGAAGGTAGCCATTGTGGTGGAACATGAACGCTATGTGAAGTTTGGCAGAAATGAAACTCTTATTGCTATACATGTTCTGGATATTTTTCATCTTTCAAATTCATTTTATGAACCACTTTCTGTTCAATTGTTTGTAGCTGGACTGGAGATCTGGTCAGAAAAGAATCTCATAGATATTGCCGACACCATGGATAAAACACTTAATTCTTTCAATAAATGGCGGACAAATTCACTAAATTACCATCTAGAGAATGATGCAGGGCATTTATTTATATATAAATATTTTGGAACTTATCTTGGATTAGCATTTGAAGGAGTAGTTTGCGATCGGCACTGGGCATCTGCCGTTGTGTCCTATATGGATGCCAGTTTGCTCTATATTTCTAACATATTTTCCCATGAGTTAGGACATAATCTTGGCATGAAACATGATGTAAAATACTGCCGTTGTGATAGAGTTGATTGCATTATGGCTCCATATCACTCAAACAGTGATAAGTTTAGCAATTGCAGTTATCAAGGCTATTTTAGAGTTAAAAATTTTGGTTGTTTGTTCATTCCCCCAGATCCTGATAAAATATACAAAGCTGAATATTGTGGAAACAAAATTGTGGAAAATGGTGAGCAATGTGACTGTGGCTCCAAAGCTCAGTGTGAGTTAGATCCATGTTGCCAATATAATTGTATGTTTCCTGTCGGGGTCACTTGTGCTTTTGGAAAGTGCTGTTCTAAGTGTCAGTATCTTCCAGCTCATTCTCTTTGCAGAGAGAAGAATGGCATTTGTGATCTTCCTGAGTATTGCAATGGTACCTCAGAGCTGTGTCCTGAAGACGTTTATGTACAAGATGGTGCCCCATGTATAGATGGTGCATACTGCTACCATGGGAATTGTACTACTCACAATATACAATGCAAAATGATATTTGGCAAGAAAGCAGTAACTGCTTCAGAGATTTGCTTCAGAAGTATCAACATGAAAGGTGACCGTTTCGGCAACTGTGGCCTTAAACATGGGAAGTATACAAAATGTAGTCCTGAGCATATCCTGTGTGGCCGCATTCAGTGTGAAAATATTCATACGCTACCTTTCCTGGAGGAACACAACACTTTAATTCAGGAAGCCATTGGCAATAAGGAGTGCTGGAGTACAGACTACCACAGTGGAGTGGAGGTACCTGATACTGGAAAAGTAAGAGATGGCACTCCTTGTGGAACAGACATGATGTGTATTGATGGAAAATGTTTGAGTGTGTCCTCTTTGAAATATGATTGCAATGTCACTAAGTGTCATAATCAGGGAATATGCAACAATCGCAAACATTGCCATTGTGACTATGGTTGGGCCCCTCCCGAATGTCTAAATGAAGGCCATGGAGGTAGCATTGACAGTGGTCCGCCTCCACCAAAGCACCATCCTGTTATAAGCTCTGTACCAGGCTCTGTTGTGGGAACTGTGTTTCTCTTTTCCCTTGCTGCTGTTGCTTTTTGTCTTCTTGTGGGTTCTTGTCTCATCTACCAATTTAGAAGGCGCAGGACAACACTGGATCCCAAAGAATCATCCCAGTGAGACAGCCCACAAATGATTGGTAGAATGGTGCACACAGGTACAAAGGAAATAATGGATGTTGTTATGTAAAAATGGATTGTCATGCCCAAACTTGATTCTGAAAGATCTGAGTATTCTATTTCAAGACTGTCTTTTCATATGGAAGACTACAAACTCTGAGCAAAAGTCCATATTGTCACCAAAAACTACATAAGGAAACTGTGTGTTAGGTTCTGTCTATGTATTAAAAATTACACTTCCTTTCCTGAAATGAAACAGCATAAAAATGACATACAGGTATGTCAAACTAGCCTGTTAATCTTGAAGTGTCAAAGCAATCTATTTAGTTTACTGGAAGTCAGTTCCTTTGACATAAGAGAAACTGAAGAAAATTCCTTTGTTGCATATGAAATTGTAGTAATGATGAAAACCCTGTAATAAAGAGAAGAGAACCTTCATGCTTCATTAGTTGTCTTCTAAATTTACAGGTGGGATTTTTAATTGTTTATTTGTTGTTGTTGTTTTTGGGGGGTTGCCTAGGACATAGTATCTTTGGTGCAGGAAACAGAACTTTCTGCACAAATATCTGCAGAAATAATATTTTCTGACAGAATACTGTTTTAGCACAAAATATATATGTGCAAATTTTGCACTGAATAACTTTAAAACTACTGTAGTGGGAAGAAAATTGCTTCTTTTGAGAATGAAATTAATGAAGAATTACATTCCTAATTGGAACCATTAGCTGTATCCATACCCTTAATGATGGCTTGGAATGTATAAATATATCCCAATTCTGATGTTTTTCTTTCCAGTCTTCCTTTGGTATTTTTTTTTTGTTCCAGAACTGCTAGAACAAATATTGTACCTTAAATTCTGTGTGTTCATCTGTAAGGAGAATGAAAATGTTCTGCTGCTGCTTTTTGGGTGTTGTCATCTCTAATGTCAGATTATTATCTAGCATAGAGAGTCCTGTTTGTCTAATGTAGAATGCAGAAGAGTCTGTTAGAGGGTCAGGTAAACTGTGTAAGAAGAATCCAAAGTGCAAATCAAATAAGAATCCAGTCTAACAAGTCAACAAAAAGCAGGCAAGGATATTCCAAAATGCAAAATCAAATCATAGACTGAAATCAGGAATCAAAAAAGAATCACAGGATGCAAGGAATGCATGAATAGCAGACAGCTCTACAAAGAGCATTACTCCCATTCAACCTCCTTGTTCAGCTCTCAGGTCATACCAGCCCTGTCTAGGGAGGCAGCTGTCTATGCATCTGGGGGCCTAGGAATCTCAAGGACAGGCAATTCTTTTATTATCTTTGGACCTGGGGGGGCTTACATTCATCCTGGTGATGGCATGAGAGAAAAATGTAACAACAGAAGGTTTAAAAAGGGATAACTTTTACTCAAGATAGGAAGCAACATAGAAAGGTTTATCCCCTGGAAAGAGAAAGACAGTCACAAAAAGAATATAAAGACACAGCTGTGTTAGTCTGGAAAATCAGTATGCAAAGGGATCTTGTAGCACTTTAGAGACTAACTGAAAGAAAGAAGTTGGTAACATGAGCTTTCATAGTCTTGGTCTACTTCCTCAGATGCATGTTTGGAGTAGAGAATCCAGAGACAGACCTATATGAGCGAGTTGTATATGAAAATGTCAATTCAAATTCAAAACCTTGTGGGTTGGAAATAAGGTGAGAAATTCATAGAATCATAGAGTTGGAAGAGACCACAAGGGCCATCTGATGAAACCCACTTCTTGGACAGAATGACAGAAGGTGATTAGATGATGGGGACACTTGCAATCTGCATGTGTACACATTTACTAATTATTCAGAAATAGGATAATAGATATTGTGGCACGTTGTCTGTATCATAAGAAAGGTTCTTTCCTCAACTGTATGCAGATTCTGGTCACAACAAAGTAGCTAAGGGGGAAATTTCCCCTTTGCAGTGCTAAACTTTTCCAAATAATTTTCCAGTGGTTGTAATGATGATATATAGCTTTTGATATATGTTCCCCATGAATGGGACTGCACACCAATTGTTTTACTTGTGTGAAAGTGATCACCAGAAGAAAGAACAGAGGCTAGTATTTACCACTCATAGGTATCTGAAAAGTGAAAGGTGTACTTACTGTATCTGAGGAACAAAAGGATGGAAATGTGCATGTTGATGACAAATGTGACACTTCAGAGCACTGGTCTTAAATAGATAGGCAGGATAGTATATGCCAATCCAGTGCTATCCTGTCCCAAGTCCTGCTCCGAGCGAGTCCCCAGGCTGGCACAGCAACAGAGGGTATTTACATGCCTGCCCTCTGCTGTGCCATGGACCTGCTATTGCGACATACCCCATACCTGTATCCACTGTTGCTGGTGAGAAGACTCCTGTCTGGCTACACGCACATGGCCAGCAGCAACCTCTCCATGTCAGAGGCTGCAATGGGGGTCTTCTCACCAGATGCTATGGCAGAGAAAGGTACAGACCGTGAGGGGCCATCTGGTCTGCTGACTGTCACCTTGGAGTTTCCTAGAAACTATATGGAAAACACCTGAACTTTTTAGACTAGGTTAAGGCTCCTTTGGGGTAGGATCAGATTGTATCTACATATGGTTGTCGGATCCTAGCCCGGGGTCTACATCATTTCAACAGGATGATGCAAGGCTGGGGGGGGGCACTGAGCAAAAAGGAACACACCACCATGAAACAAAACACAGAACTAATTCTTCATAAAGTTGATGACTGGAACACATAATTGGTTGGAAAACTCTGTTCATAGAGCTGGAGGAAAGTCTTCAGTGGAGTGCTGCAAGAATAAGAAGGAGCAGGCTAAAAGTCCCTTCTCATTTGTTCATGCACAAATTCACCCAAAACATTTCAGTATTTGGCAGCAGCAACAGAGACCATGGACTCCTCCCCCACCTCAACAATTGCAGCACTATCCTCCACTTTAAATGCAACATCCCATGGAATCCTGGGATTTGCATATATTATTATTATTAACTGTTATTTATAAAGTGCTGTAAATTTACACGTATAGAAAGGGGTATTTAGAATTCGTAGCCGGAGAACTCTAGTGCCTCACAAAACTATATGGAGATTATCAAGCTGTTCTTAAATAATAATTGAAACTGTAATTGATGGATCTTATCGCACTACATTGTGGCCAGGCAGTAGGTATCCTGTAGTCAATCTGTGCCTCTGCCACTGCAGAGTTATTGAATTATTGAAATATGAGCCATAGGTAATTCAGAGAGAAGGGGATTAAAACAGATTTCACTGCACACACCCCCAATTCTCACTGAATGCAAGACTTCTTACTCTTGCGGGGATAGGAAAAGGGGGATTTAAATTGACTTCACTGCACAGATCCTATTCCAATGAAGGCAATACTTCTTACTCACAAGGAGGCAGGAGAAAGGGGATTGAAACTGATTTCATGGCACAACAACAACAACAACAACAACAACAACAACAATAATATATTTATATTCCGCCATTTCCCAAAGGAATCAAAGGGATTATAAAACAGAAGATGACAATAAAATACAAATTACAATAAAATCACATTTTAAAAAATCCCTTACTTCCCACCTCCTCCCAGTCATAACCCTCAGCATTACAGAATAATGAAGCACAATAACAGTTTGAATAATTATACAAAACATTTTACAAATACATAAAATAGCAGGATAGTCAAAGCATAACATAACAATCAATAAAACATTCACCAGCTCTCCAATGGTAGCAAAAATAACAACCAATTACAAATAGCATACTAGGACTAGAACAGGCCACTCTCCCTCTGAGTCTCCTGAGTTTCAATGAAGGCAAGACTTCTTACTCATGAGGAGGCCAGAGAAAGGGGATTGAACCCAGTTTTACTGTACAGGCCCCAGTTAAAATGGAATATAGCATTGTAACTGTGTGGTCTGAAAGGGCCCAATGAGAGAGAGGCTATGCAAGAGATGAGATGGGTGCTTGAGCTGAAAATATACTAATTTTCTTAAAAGGCAAACACAAATATACAGCTCCTATCAGGAAGAAAAGATTCCGACTGGCTCTACTTGCTGGGGGGGAGTTGCAATATCAGCCAGAATCAACAGTGCCAGAACTAGGGTTGCCATAGCACCGGACCTCAAAACCGGGAAAA
>NC_056522.1:315139787-315147314 GCF_019175285.1 Sceloporus undulatus | reverse complement strand
GGAAAAAGTAGGACAAAATTTCAAATGTAGACCACACAAAAACATGTGTCCTACACATTTGAAATTCTGTCCTACATTTTCCCTGGCGATCGCGGCAGGGAGCGAAGCCAAGGGGCGAGGGAAAGCCTCCACTTAAGCGAGCTTCCCTCCCCATCTGGCCCCAGGCCTCACCGCAATCGGAGGCCAGGATCGGGGCCTCCCCTCATTCTGGCCCGGCTGGGACCAGGAAGGAGGGAGGACGCCGGCGGCGATACGAGGGGGGCCTCCCCTCGTTCCTAGCCCCGGCGGGACCAGAAGGAGGGGAGGACGCCGGCGGCGAGATTGCGGGGGGCCTCCCTCGTTCCTGCCCCCGCTGGGACCAGGAAGGAGGGGAGGACGCTGGCGGCGATGGCTGCACGCCTCCCCTCGTTCCTGGCCCCCGCTGGGACAAGAGGAGGAGGAGGACGCCGGCGGCGATCGCGGGGCCTCCCCTCGTTCCGGCCCCGGCTGGGACCAGGAGGAGGGGAGGACCCGGCGGCGATCGCGGAGGGCCTCCCCTCGTCCTGGCCCCCGCTGGGACCAGGAAGGGGGGAGGACGCGGCGGCATGGCTGCAGCTCCTCGTTCCTGGCCCCGTGGGACAGGAAGGAGGGGAGGACGCGGCGGCGATGGTTGCAGCCTCCCCTCGTTCCTGGCCCCCGCTGGACCGGCAGGAGGGAGGACGCGCGCGGCGATGCGCGGGGGCCTCCCCTCTTCCTGGACCCGGCTGGGACCAGGAAGGAGGGGAGGACGCGGCGGCGTCGCGGGGGCCTCCCCTCGTTCCTGGCCCCGGCTGGGACCAGGAAGGAGGGGAGGACGCCGGCCGATCGCGGGGGCCTCCCCGTTCCTGGCCCCCTGGGACCAGGAAGGAGGGAGGACGCGGGGCTGATGGTGCAGCTCCCCTCGTTCTGGCCCCGTGGGACAGGAATGAGGGGGAGGACGCCGGCGGCGATTCGCGGGGGGCTCCCCTCGTTCCTGGCCCCGGCTGGGACAGGAAGGAGGGGAGGACCGGCCGGGGCGATCGCGGGGGCCTCCCCTCGTTCCTGGCCCCCGCTGGGACCAGGAAGGAGGGGGGACGCCGGCGGCGATGGTGCAGCCTCCCCTCGTTCCTGGCCCCGTGGGACCAGGAAGGAGGGGAGGGAGAGCTGGGATGGGGGGATCACTCGCTTGGCCGGCCTGCGGAAAGGAAGGAGGGGAGGACAGCCAAGGAGCCATTCCGAGGGGCCCCCCCAATAACATAATCCATGAAAGCCCTCGCGGACCAAGGACAAGAGGGGAGGACAGCCAGGCGGCCGAATGGCATGCAAAGCACTCCCAAAATAGTTCCAATGGCCCCCCAAAGCATGGGAACAGGAAACGGAGGGGAGGACAAGCCGCAGGCAGATGCGGGGGCCCCCCAATACACGTAACTCGCCCCAAAAGGATGGGACAAAGGAAGGAGGGGAGGCAAGCAAGGAGGCAGACGGCCAAGCAAGCAAAAATCCCAGTCAAATGGCCCCAAAGGTGGGACCAGAACGGAGGGGAGGACGCCGGCGGCTGCAACCGGGTTATGGCAACCCTAGCCAGAACACTCACCAATGGACCACAGACCTCTCAAGCCACTGAACACAGTAGGATCTGTTTCTGACAAGGGATGTGTAGGCTTGTTCTGTTCGGCTAAATTGCTCTATCTCCAGATTTGGAGGGAAGCTGCACCAAACTCAATGAAGAAAAGGACTGATCTCATGAAGCAAATAGTTGACCCTCGGTATCTGTGGGGGATCCATTTGGAACTCTCCCTCTCCCCCATGGATACCAACATCCGTGGATGCTCAAATCCCATTGTTCCTAATGCCAGCGTGGCCACGTAGCTGCACCACTATTAGGAACAAACGCACTGAAGTCCTCCCTTCCCCCTTCCCTCCTTCCTTCCTCCTTCTCCTCCCTGCCCTTCTAAGGCTTCTGTCTTGGGCTTGGCTTCAGGGGTGGTTTGGAGGCAGAGACTGGAGTCCCATTGGCTGGACCTGGGGCTGGGACTTGGGACTCGGAGCCTGGAGGTAATTGGACAATTTAAGTTTCCTAAAGCTTAGGTCTTTATGAAGGAAGCAAAAATATTTAAATATCAAAACTGCCAAAGCCAACCCTGTTAGGGTCTAGCTTTAAATCAACAGAGTAGCAGAAATATGCTTTTGTCTATGCTTCCCTAAGAACTGAGGGGCTGTGCAAACCGCCCCTAAGGGGCAGCCTGCAGCCACCTTCAGCTGTGCCAGATCGGGGCTGTGACAACCACATGCTGCAGCCCCGATCTGGCCTTTCCAGGGCACAACAAGGAGCCGCAAAAAGCAGATACTCAAATCCATGGATGGCAAGTCCGTGCATACTGACGTCCCACTGTATTTTTAAAAGAGAAATACTTTTGTTTGAAAACGTCTATTTAGCACCCCGAACACACTCATTTTTTCTGATTTTGGAAATTAAACAGGCTACTTAGTACCTGGATGTAATATTTCAGAAAATTGCATAATTAGGTCTTTATAACCTAGCATATGAGTGAATTTGCTGCATAGTTGAAGGCATTTCTCATCATAAAATAACCTCAACAATTGATGTTATGTGAATAGACCATCTAGTATCTGCCTTAAATGAATGATTGCTTTCTACTTTGATTATATCATCATCCATAACTGTCATGGGCCAAGAGCTGCAGGACTGGGACCTGGAGGAAGAGTCTGATGAGGAGGCTGAAGAAAGGGCCCAGGCAAGTCTTCCAGACAGGGAACAGACTGCAGCTCTCCCTGCTGAACAGCTTCTGCCAGCTCATCCTGTGGAATTGCAGCCTCACCCAGCAGGACAAGGGCAAAACTCACCTGCTGATGAGACAGAGGACACAGCTGGGGTCTTAAATCCTTGATCAAGGAGGAGGAACACAAGGATCCAACAGAAGATAGAGCTAAGATGCTCAGCCAGGCTGCAGGCTAAGCAACAAGCTCTGATTAGAACACTTTGGTGTTCTAATGACACAGTTGGCGTCAGGCTATTTAAGAGCTGAGTTTGCTTAAGAAGTAGCTGGAAACAATAAAGTCTCTTTCCTAGCCAGCATTCCTGTTACCTGTCTTTAGATTGCTGCATTCCTACTTCAGACTTCCTGGCTTCTTTGGCCTTTGGACTGTGTTGACAATGGCGGGATATAGACCGCCATATAGTACGTATTCTATACGTACTAGGGTTAGGAAGGGGCAGTGCTTCCGCACCCCCCTAACCCTAGTACGTATAGAATACGTACAACATGGTGGCACCCCTTCCACATGGGGGCCGCCATGTTTACGTACTGGACGCATAGCGTCCAGACGTGTCGCGACACCTATGATGTCGCGAATGCGCCAGCGGCGCCTCGCGACATCCTAAAGGCGCCGCAAAAAGAAGCTCCAAAATGGAGCTTCTTTTTTGCTCCGCGCGGGAGCCGTGCGGTTTGGCTGCTGCGGCTCCTGCGCAGAGCAAATGGCGCCAGCGGGAGACCGCCTCAAAGCAGCGGTCTGTATCCCGCCCTTGATTCCTGTTGCCTCCCTTGACTTGAACTGCTTGACCAAAGCCTTTCTCTTAATGGACTCTCACAGGCAAGGATGTTTTCTGTCTCTTTGGGATTAGCTGCCTCTTTACTGTTAAAACCTAAAGACAATATTTCCTGTCTCTTCTCATATATCTTTTTGGCTACAGTGCTATCCTTAAGGCCACCACTGCACATCCATGGGTGTAATTACGAAACAGGTATTTTATCAGGAAGAATGGCTTGCAATTTTTAAATTAAGTTCAGTTTGCAGTTACACTGAGGAAGCATTCTCTTTGTTTTGGGTAGCCAGCAAACGCCAAAGTGTAGGCCAATAATCTTAGTTCCAAGTGTCATTGTGTTTTGATTGTATTGGATGTTGAGGTGTCCGGTTGCTCTTACTGGCGGGGTACAGACCGCCATAAAGTACGCACTCCACACGTACTAGGATTAGGAAGGGCCGTATTAGGTTTAGGAAGGGTCTTACCTTCCTCATGGCCCTTCTCCGTAGTACGCATGGAGCGTGTCGTAAATAGCAGCGCCCATCCACGTGGGCACCACCATTTTGACGTCTTGGATGCATAGCATCCAGACATGTCGCAGTGGAAGTGACGCCGTGAGGGCGCGCTTCGCCCCTCGGGGCGCCACTTCCGCATTTTGAAAAGGAGCGCCATTTTGGTACTCCTTTTTCGCTGCACTGGGAAGCCTTGCGGTCTGGCCGCTGGGGCTTCCCTCCACAGCGAATAGCGGCAGCGGGAAAATGGCCGCTTGAGGGCGGTCTGTAACCTGCCCTTGTTGCTATTCATTAAGGTGTTGGTCCATGAATCATAGAATCATAGAGTTGGAAGAGGCCACAAGGGCCATCCAGTCCAACCCCCTGCCATGCAGGAAATCCAAATCAAAGCATCCCCAACAGATGGCCATCTAGCCTCCACTTAAAGACCTCCAAGGAAGGAGACTCCACTACACTCCGGGGAAGTTTGTTCCACTGTCGAACAGCCCTTACTGTCAGGAAGTTCTTCCTAATGTTGAGTCTTGTCCCTCCTTATTTTTAGTACTATCTGAGGAAGTGGTGTTATAAAGTGTCTTATGGTGTATATTAAAGACTGCCTTGGGACTTTTTAGCATTGAGCTGGAGGGGGGTCTAGATTATTTTTTACTGCTTCAAGGCTTTTTTCCTATCAGTTTGAAGGTGTACATGCTGCTTATTAAACTTTGTTTGGATTCTTACTATTTTTTGCTCTTTTTAGTATTTAAATAACTCATTCCTGTTTTTCTTTTGGCAAATTCTTTTCTTTCCAAGCATGCTTCTTATTTTCTCATTTAGTGATTTTCCCCCATCAGGAAGTCCTTCTGCAGCGGATGCAATATTCTTAGGCCCAGTACAGACCACCCAAACAGGGCGGTCTGCTGGCGCCTTGTTTTGCTCCGCGAGGAAGCCACAGCGGATAAACTGCAAGACTTCCTCACAGAGCAAAAAGAACCTGCAAAAAGTGGGTTCTTTTTGTGGTGTGATACTGACACTGCAGTGCAACATTGCAACATTTGCGATGTCAGTATCGTGCCATGATGTGTGGCACCATCTGTACAGGGCACCGCCATGTTGATGTACAGAATACGTGCTAGGGTTGTGGGGCGTCTGTAAGCGATGCCCCGAAGCAATCCTAGCATGTCATCAAGATGTGCGTCGAGGCCCATCTGTACTGGGCCTTAGGTGCCTTATTTAACTGAATCAATGCAGTTAGCATCTCATGGGATTCATATAGAAAGGATATTATCAGCTTTGTTTCTTCTAAGGTATCTTTAACCTTAAACAATGAATTCCAATCTTTCTCATTCTGGTTGATTAAAGTGAAGGAGGGTTCTTTCTCTGCTTGGGTGTGATACTGTGCCAACTCATATATTTGATTTGTCTTAAAGTACTTTTCCTCTCTCCTCCTGTTCTATCCTATTGGTGGCAGAAACATTTTCTGCAATTGCTATCTTCATTGCCAGATTAATAGCACCCTCTTCTGAGCCTGTCTTGTGCATAGAGAATCTATGATCAATTGACCAATGTAATCTAGGCTCAGGGGGTGATAAGGATATATTCTCATTAACTTCTTCAACTCCTTGGGAAAGGAAAAAGTTAGTAATTTTCTTTTGTCTCTTTTTCTTTTTACCTGGTGAATTTCCAAGTAATAGTGGATCCCCTGTTGCTTATATCCCTGCCTGGTAAAGATCACATTCAAGGTCTAATATAAAATTGCAGTGGGACTGGATGAGCCGGACGCTATTATCTTGGGTTAAAATTAGCCCACAACTTTATTGTATAGGATATTAAGTACATGTGTGACAGGCATAGAGCAGGCAAGCCAAATCCAGGTCATACATCAATCAAGAAATAAACCATAAATCACTCATAATTAACCATAAATCTATCATAAAGCATAATCGCAATCCATCAAAATTTAGCCCATAAATCAAAGATAATTGCCCTCATAAATTCTTTGACAAACTCATAAATCATTTGTCAAAAGCCATTAATTATTTTATTACCCCCATAAATCATTTTTCTGTCCTTCTCTTGTATGCCTTTCACACATAAATATGCCTTCCATTAGTGATAGGGCTGACCATTACCGCCACAGGAGGGGGCCAGCCCAGCTTGGCCACCCCTCCCCCCACCAGCCTTTTCACTTATGGAACCCCCAATCGCTCTCGTCATCTCATCCAGGTAAAGGTCACATCCTCGCAGGGACAGATGGACACCATCACCCCTGAACAAATCGGGCAGTTTGACCCGAATGGCTTGGTGTGAAACTGCCCGTCCCCTATCCAAGCCAAGTTCTGTGTTATATTCCAGTTAACGTGTTGTCTTGCTGCGTTGATTGCAGATTCGCTCCGAGCACCCGGCCATGCCCGTCTACATAGCAGCCTTGTTCAGAGAATAGTTGCTTGAGGAAATCTCTGTCATACTTGGTGAAGGCCTGATGTCACCCGTCCCACGAGCTGCAATCCGGGAATCCTTACCAAGTCGTTCCCCCCCAGGTGTATTAATAGGACATCCAGGGGCATTCCTTCCGCTGCCATCTCAATTAAGCGTGGAAGGAAGGTCCCCCACAGTATTCCCCAGCGGCCTTCCCAACGGATGGTGGCTACAGCTGACAAACCCAGGTCGCCCCCTCTGCTGGAGAAGACTGCCTGACGTTCTACCCAAAATACAATGCTGTGTCCGATGATCCAGACCATAGGAAAGACAACGGGGCCCCCCTCAGATATCCTGCCAGCTTGTCACTGGCTTGCCTGCGTACGTAAGTACTGTATGCCCTGGACTGCCATCTTGCGCGCAATCGCAGATGGCAAACCATGTGTGGCTGCAGCAGTTGCTGCTCCGATGCGGAAGGAATGAGTGGAGAAATGATCTGGGGACAGACCCACCTTCATCACTGTCTTTTTGAAAACAGCCAGGAATTGAAACTGCGTCAAAGGGACTCCTGAAGCATGAACAAACAAAGAACCCACCACCGGGGGACGCATCCATAGATTACGTTCCAATAAGCCAACCGGACATATCTGGCCCAAGGGAGTCCTGTTCAGGAATATAGCTTGACCCCTTCTGAGCTGATCCGTCTTGGAGCAGTGAAAGCGAACTGACATACCCTTATCACCGATTATGATATCGTTAACCTGAATGACCCTTTGAGATTTATCCGACTTGGACTTATGCAGGAGTTCGCTGATGCGAGTAGCTGCAAAAAAGGCCACCGTGAAAGCTGTCTGGAACAAGACAGTCTCGAAAGGTGTGCTGCATATTGCCGACAGGGTTGAACTTTCAACCGAGCTAAGATTGAAACAGAACATATATAAGACATGGAAAAAGGGGGAAATCACAAAAAAGGAATTCGAGGAAATAGCAGGCATGTGTAGGGGTAAAGTCAGAAAAGCTAAAGCGCAGAATGAACTCAGGCTTGCTAGAGAGGTTAAGAACAATAAAAAGGGCTTTTTT
>NC_056522.1:315136221-315136787 GCF_019175285.1 Sceloporus undulatus | reverse complement strand
TAGTTAGTCTGACATCAATACCAGGAAAGATTCTGGAGCAGATCATTAAACAGAGAGTCTGTGAACATCTAGAAGGCAATGCCATAATCACAAAAAGTCAACATGGGTTTCAGAGAAACAAGTCATGCCAGACAAATCTAATCTCTTTTTTAAATAAATTTACCAGCTTGTTAGATGAAGGGAATGCTGTGGATATAGTATATCTTGATTTCAGTAAGGCTTTTGACAGGGTTCCTCATGACATTCTTGCAAACAAGCTAGTGAAATGCGGGCTAAACAACAGAACTGTTACATAGATTTGTAATTGGTTGATTGGCCGAACCCAAAGGGTGCTCAACAATGGCTCCTTTTCACCCTGGAGAGAAGTGACCAGTGGGATCCCACAGGGGTCTGTCCTGAGCCCAGTGCTATTCAACATCTTTATCAATGACCTGGATGACAGAATTGGGAGCATACTTATCAAATTTGCAGATGACACCAAATTAGGGGGAATAGCTAATACCCCAGAGGACAGGATCAAAATTCAAAATGACCTGAATAGACTAGAAAGCTGGGCCAAAGCTAAC
>NC_056522.1:315136026-315136121 GCF_019175285.1 Sceloporus undulatus | reverse complement strand
CTAAATGAAACTACGTGTGAAAGGGATCTAGGAGTCCAAGTAGACCAGATGTTGAACATGAATCAATAGTGGGATGCAGCAGCTAAAAAAGGCCA
>NC_056522.1:315109482-315133026 GCF_019175285.1 Sceloporus undulatus | reverse complement strand
TTGATTTGGATTTCCTGCATGGCAGGGGGTTGGACTGGATGGCCCTAGTGTCTCTTCCAACTCTACGATTCTATGATTCTATGATCTTTTGCAGGACCATTTCCAACACTGGAAGGCGAGAGTCTGGGAGTGGGGGTGCCTCCCTAGCCCACCCCTCCAGAACTCTCCGGACCCTAAAGTCAATTGTGTGATCAATGAAACCCCTGGCCCGTGAATAGAATGCTAATGCAGCTATCCGCCCCCCCGAATAGTGCGCACAGACAAACCAGTTTCCTTGAGGTTAACCACAAAGCTGAGGATCACATCCACTGGTATCGGCCACTCTTCTGGCACCCTCATCGATGCCACGAACCTTTGAAATACCCGCCAGCTGTGATGATAAGCAAGCTGGGTTGATGGAGCCAATGACATGAGAATGGCGCGGTTCACCTCTATTCGCCAAGATTCCATAGGTGGGCCGGCACTCTCAAGGGACTCGGAGAAGCGTACGGGGCCAGAGCCCGAAACCTGTCGAACTGAAAACAGGAAATAGTATCTACAATTGAATTAGAGGCCCCTGGCACATACTGATAGCGGAAGACAATGTTATACTTAAGACACTGTAGGACCATGCATCTTATCAATCCCATAACTCTGGAAGACTTGGAGCTTTGCGCGTTCACCACCTGTACCACCGCCTGATTGTTGCACCAAAAGAGTACCGACTTGTTTGAAAACACGTCTGCCCATAGGTGTACTGCAACTATAATGGGAAACAGCTCCAGAAATGTTAAATCCCTATCCAGACCCCCCTGTACCCAACCTTCGGGCCATCTCTCAGCACACCATTGGCCATTCCAGAAAAGCCCAAAGCCATGAGCCCCCGATGCATCAGAATGAACTTGGAGGTCCATTCGCAAGTGCAGCTCAGATCTCCAGAAGGACACACCATTATATCCCCTAAGAAAAGACAACCACACGCCCAAATCCTCTCTAATTTGCTTAGTTACCCTAATGTGATGGTGAGGTGAAGCAACCCCTCTCATAGCCTCATAAAGTCGTGCACTGAACGCCCGTCCAGGCACAATTACTCTGCAAGCAAAGTTCAGCAAACTTGCCAAAGCCTGGAATTCCCTTAACGTGGCCTTTTTCCTGATCATTATGTTGGTTACCTGTTGAGTCAAAGTCTGGAGCTTCTCTGTAGGCAGTCGAGAGATGCCAGCGATACTATCCAGCTCGATCCCCAGAAAAGTAAGTGTAGTGTTTGGCCCCTCTGTTTTTTCCTGGGCTAACAAGACACCCATCTCCTCAGCCAGCTGCTGGAAAGACCTTAATGTGGAAGCACAGGCCGTAGTGCCTGGTTTGCCAGCAAACAGAAAATCATCTAAGTAATGTGTGATTGCTTTATTGCCAGATTTTTGTATTGCACACCACTCCAAGAATGTGCTGAACTGCTCAAATGCGAAACAGGAAATAGAGCAGCCCATGGGCATGGCTTTATCGTAGTAGTAAGACCCCTCAAATCTAAATCCCAACAGATCAAAATCCTCAGGATGAACTGGGAGAAGCCTGAATGCAGACTTGATATCACATTTGGCCAAAAGGGCTCCCCTTCCCAGATCCCTAATCATTCTGACTGCAGCATCAAAAGAAGCATACTTAACTGAGCATAGAGCTGGGTCAATAGCATCATTAACAGACTTGCCCTTAGGGAAAGACAGATTGTGAATTAATCTGTACTCACTTGGTGCTTTCTTGGGCACCACCCCTAGTGGGGATAGGCAGAGAGTCGGTATGGGCAAGGAGGTGTGGGGCCCGGAAATCCTACCCGCCAAAATCTCTTTATGAAGTTTCTCCCTCACTATATCCCTCAATATGTCAACAGATTTAGAATTTGGAGCAAAGCGAAAGACCCTCTCCCCAGAATATGGAATGCGAAAACTGTAGTGAAGCCCTTCAATATGTACATTGCACTACTCCGCCTGGGATATAGGGCCAGCCAGGCGGAAAGCTGGGGGATCTTAATGGGAGTTGGTGCCCTTGGCTCCCTGAGCCCCTCCTGCCAATCTGCTGCACCCTCCTCCCTGCTTACCTTTGAAGCAGGAGGAGTTGGGATGATTTCCCCCACACGATGTGCATCGATGGTCGAACCTGCACACTTACCAGCGTTGTAATCCCAGCACACTGTGGGGCTTTTTTTTATCAGAGGCAGGCCTCGTAAAGGTCCCTTTTGACTGGCCACCGGAAGGGACATAGCCACTGTCACAGTGGTTGTAAGGGGAGGCCAAGTTACATACCATGATGTCAGACCATAATTCTGAATGTTTCACGTTGCAGGGTAAAAGATGAGTTAACTGACTTACGCATGTGAAACTGCTCGTCATAATAGAGCCACGCCGAGCCCTTCACTGAACTATGGCACCTGAGAATCATATCCTGATATTTCAGGAGCTGCCTACCCCCAGAACGGCAGTTGGGTTCTATCTCAGTAAGGACCCCTGCATAGATGGACCAGCCCGCCAACCAGTTGAGGAAATTCCTCTCGAGCTTAGGCCGCTTTAACTGCTCCAGCTCTTTTGGCAGACTAATGACCATGCCATCCCTAACCATCACCCTAGGCTCAGGGTCCCGGAACACCAGGTAGAAGAGGTCAACATACTCACCACTCATTATCCGCTCCTTTGTGGCAGGTAGGAGGTGCTCCCCCAGAGGGGTGGAGACCTCTAAATACGGGCTGCAAGCTGACGAGTAGGAGGCAGCCTGCACAGGACAGATCCCAACAGAGTCACCCTGGCCCACAATGCTCATTGTCCCTACTAAGATAGCGGGTGCATGTGGGACCCCCCGCTGCAGTTGCGGGCTCTGTGGGTATGACCACAGCTGCGAGTGGTGCTTTCTTCTGGAGTGAGTTACCAGACTCCCCTGTATCGCCCCCCATGTCAGCCCCACCAAAGCTTAACTCGCTGACCTGACCATGGTGTTGAGTGCTAGAGGGCAAGCAGTTGGTTGAGCCCACCCCTGTGGGTATGGGAGGCCCATTTTCAGGACCAGATGGCCTTGGTGACCACACCGCAGTGGGCCAAACCTGATCGTGTAACATTGACATACCTGGAGCAGCGGTTGAGATGGATGCCCCTATGTCAACCGTTGACATCTGAGCTGCCCCAGCCTCAGAATTCACTGCCGTATCTGTAGATGGAGCCACAGGCGAAATAGAAGGCCCTTGGCCTGAGTCAGCCTCAGCCCTGCTAGGACCTCGTCCTGCACTGAGCCCTTGTGCTAAGCGATATATATCAGCGAGGGTTAGCTGAGCAGGAACAGCCCCCGTCTGCCCTTGTGGCGCCAACACCCTGTAAATGTTGGCCAATGAAGGCTGATCGCCTGCATTGACTAGTTGGCCCACCAGTGGTTCCAGGGGGACAGGAGGTGCAACACTCCCTGCCTGCCCCACCGCCAGCACTGCTGTCCGCTTGGCCTCTATAGCGACCATCTGAGTGTACAGCTGATCCAAGCGTGCCTCAACTGCATCACCATGCCTGGCCTTTTTGCTGGGGCTATTATGGCTCTTTCGAGCAGCCGGTGCTGGTGTTTTTTTGGGCTTACTCCGAGGCATGATACACCTGGTGGCCCAAATGAAGTAGAAGGAGGATGAACTGCTGGGCCCCACCAAGAAAAAGGGGAAAGTCAGCAGGACGCCCTCCTCGCTTGTCCTTTCGCCCGAAAAATGCTGGAGCCACATGTGTGCAAGCTATTTATAGCTATCCCATCACCCAGCATCCTCTTGAGGTCTCCCAGCCCTCGCGATGATCCCCGAGACTGAGGTGTATCCTATTTCTTCCCCCTCAGCTCTCCTCCCTAAGTCTCCCACATTATTTCTCCCTCAGTGCTGCCACCCTGAGAGCTGCCACGGAAGTGTTGACTCTCCAATGTGCCCCCTGCAACATGACCCCCCTCTCTAATTGTCGGGGGGGGGGTGCCTTCTTTCCTTTATTCTTTTATCCTAACTTTGGAGCTACGACAACCACTCCTTAGCAATCCAACACCATCTTACTGTCACAATTGCAGCAAGGATTGAAGAGATTATTAAAAGCTTTCAATCAGCAACACAGGACAATTTGAAAATCGGTTATAAAAAAACAAAAAAATATAACTTTTTGCAACAGGTATAAAAAAAACATACATGGTAAATTGATGGGAACCCCATAGAACAAGTGAAGCCCTTCAAATATTTAGGACTAAATTTCTCCTCAACTGGATCTTGAAAAAATCACTTCAAAAATACAAAAATAATCGCTATTGTTAACTCCTTACTAAGATTTCATTGGGGCAAAGGCGGCAAACAGTTTCCACCTGCCCTTAAAACTTATGCGGCTAAAGTTGTTGCTTAGATATGCTATGAGGCTGAAATATGGGGATCCAATCCAAAAAATATATTTGGAAACAGCCCAGAACAATTATTTACAAGCAATTTTAGGACTGCCCAACTGAGATCCCCATACTTTGGCTGGAAGCTGGCCTTTGCAGTGTGAAGACTGTATCACACATACATGCCATTAAATACTGGCTGAAATTTAGTAAAGGAATAGGAACAGTCTTTGTACTTACCACTTTTAAAGAAATGCTGAATTATGATAGCAAGACATTTCCATCTGGGAACCAAGAAATTTTACAACATAGGACCCGAACAGACAGGCCAAAATAAAGCAGCTTCAAGTCACTTTGGAGGTATGCTGTTTAAATGACACACACATCTTAAGAGGCCAGAAGCTGTGCCAAAGCTGTGCTCTAATGCTTAGGCTTTGGCGCGGCTTCCGTCCTCTTAGGACGAACAGATCATTTAAACAGCATACCTCCAAAATGACCTGAAGCAGCTTTATTTTGGCCTGTCTGTTCGGGCCCTTATTGATTGGTATGGGATCTCAAGGAACCCTTTGTGTTCCGTAAGCTATGACAGAGCTGTAAAATATCTGAAGTCTCATGTTTTAAAACATGACTTCCAAACAGACTGTATCTCTGTTGGCCTATTGAAATGTGTTCCCTCGGTATGCCAAATTACCAACCCAGATGCCCTACCCACAATATGTAAACAGCATAATTAACTTCAAATGGAGATATGTCTTTATAGCCCTCTAATGTCAATCAATGACCTCAGCTGTGGTTTGTGGGCTTTATCAACAGATCATTTGGGAACAAAGAGTTTGCTCATGGGGATCCAATGCAGTTGAAAACCTAACCCATTATTTACTTGTATGCCCAATTTATAAAGTTATAAGAGGTGCCTTATTCAAAGAGCTAGGACGGGAATCAAACACTTCTGATTCACATTTGATCAATTTTTTTTACTAGGGGACACTGTACTGAAAAGGTAGTTTGCTTTGCCTTTAAAGCATCAATTTTAAGGAGGAAGTTTTGACGGTTAGGTTTTAGGATAGATTTAAATCTATAAAAACTTCTTTTTCGATGATCTTAGCTTTGTGAAGTAATGTTATGTATCTGATCTCTGTGTTTGATTTGAGCCTATAAGGTTAATGTTTTTAGATAGTTTTAGCTATGTGGTGTATTTTTATAATGTATTTGATTTTTTTAATTTTAATTTTTTAAAAATATATAATACAAATACAAGAAATGTGTTCTATATAAACAAATACATTGTTGTTACAATGGAAAGAAAGGGGAAAGAAAGAAAAGGAAAAAAGGAAAAAAGAAGAGAAGAAAAAAGAGAGAAAGAGGAGAAGAGAAAGAGAAAGAAGGCAAGTATAGTAATTCACCTTTTCCAATTTAATAATCTTTCTGTATTTCACAGAATTAAACAAGCAAAGCTATATAATTAATCCTTTCCCAACATTTGTATGCATAAAGTTCTGCATAACAAAGTTTATGCCCCGCTTTGGGTATTTCTTGGTACAGGAGTAAGATCATCTGTACAAGCTTAACACCATATTTCCATAACCTTGTCCCATTGCTTTTCGAAATCTTGATTTTCCCTGCTGTATACATCGTCAATCTATCCATTGTTATCATTTCATGGATTTTTATTTTCCACTCTTCTGTAGAGGGTGTTTCTTTTGATTTCCAGTATTTGGCGTAGACCGTGCGTGCCACTAATATCATATATAGTGTAACATTAATCTGGTTGTACATTGGATTACGACCACAATACTGTATTTAGTAAAAATAACTCAGGGGAGAGAGGGAGGTTTATTTTTAATGTATATTGCATTATTTTATGTATGTTTTCACAGTATTTTTTTAATTTTTTCACACTGCCACCACATGTGAAACATGGTTCCTGTTTTTTCCCTAAACTTCCAGCATTTACTTTCTGAGTGTTTTTTCATCTTGGCTAATCTGGAAGGAGTTAGGTACCACCTGTGGAAAATTTTTAGGTAATTTTCTTTTAATGTGTTACATTTAGTAAATTTCTGGTTATACTTCCACGATTGTTCCCACATTTCTAGGGGTATTGGTCTTCCTATGTTTTCCATCCATTTTACCATGGAGTCTTTAATGGTTTCTTCCTTCAAGTCAATCTCTAGAAGTAATTTATAGGTTTTCTTAATAAAACCTTTTATCCCACCCTTGAGAATTTTATCAATGCTTTTTATTTCTGTTTCTATTCCTTCACTTTTATTACCTTTGTTGAAGTCTTCTCTTAATTGTAAATAATGAAACCAATCAATTATTGTCCCTTCTTGTTCTAGTTGTTCTCTTGACTCAACTTTAGTTTCTCCCTTTATGCCTGTTAAAAGTTCTTCATATTTAATCCACTTATAGTCTCCCTGGAATTTCTGGAAGGCTTCTTGGGGAGAAGCCCATCGTGGAGTTTTGGAGTAAAAAAAAATTCTTATGGGCTTTCCAAACTGTAAATATTGCTTTCCTTAAATAATGAGAATTAAATTCTTTGTCTAATTGGGGGGTATCGTAACATAACTGTTCGTGCCATCCTGATTTCATCTTAATTCCTTCTAGGTCTAACAATTTATGATTATCTAACAGGATCCAGTCCCTTATCCACAAAAGTGTGCATGCGTTGTAGTACAATTCAAAATTGGGGTGGCCCAACCCCCCTTTTTCTCTTCTATCTTGCATAACTACATTCTTAATTCTAGTGTTTTTTTCCCTTGCCAGATAAAGTTTGTCATGTCTTTTTTCCAACTCGTAAATGGTTTTTTGTTTGTCAATATGGGCAGTGTTTGGAATAAGAAAAGCATTTTGGGTAGTACACACATTTGTATTGTAGCCATTCTACCCAGAAGCAAGAGCTATTTATTATTCCAATTGTTTAGGTCTTTTTTGATCTAATTCCAGGTGTTATCATAGTTGTTTTTGTAAAGGTCCCGATTTTGGATAGTAATTGTTATTCCTAAATATTTGGTCTTGCTCACTATTTTAATTTTGTTTTTTTTCCATGAGTATGTCAATTTCACTTGATGTTAAATTTTTGGTTAAGATTCTGCTTTTGTTTTTATTTAGTTTAACCCCTGCTATATCACCCAATTCTTTTAAAATTTCCTCCACTTTTTGGATGCTTGTTATCGAAATAGCAAGGAAAATTACGACATCATCTGCATAAGCCCACAAATGATATCTATGATTCTGAATAGTTGGGACTTTGATTTCTTTCTCATTCTCGATATTTTTAATCAAAATTTCCATGGCCATTATGAAAAGGAGAGGAGAAAGAGGGCATCCCTGGCGTGTTCCTTTGGTGATATTGCAGTATTGTGTTCTTTGTACGTTTGCCAATATCTGGGTCTTTTATGGTTTGTAAATATTAAGTATCTACCACAGATTACACATTCTGATTTTTGTCTTTTATTTGGATTTCTTTTTTATAATGGCTTATGCTACACAAATAAATTTACTTACTTACCTACTTACCTGGATGGAAAACCATCAGGGAATACCAGGGATCTTATCTGAAGTGCTGCAAAACTGCTGCCAGGCAGACATAACAACACCAGGTCAGATAAAACCTTCAATCTAGTTCACTATAAGGCAACATCTCATATTCATATGTTTTAGAGTGTGTGTGTGTGTGTTTTAATACATAAAATATATTTTAAAAGTTGATTTCTACAAACCTGTGTTGTAGACACTCAAAGCTTATTCATCATCCTACAAAATACAAGTCCTTGGGATTTTGAATATGATATATCACATTAAAATCATGGTTCTACTTATATTTGTATTTAGCTTTCATTGCATTAAAAATCCAGTTTATTCATGATATAAGAATGAAGATGTATCAAGACTTCCTGTAGCTTAATTTTCTGATCATTTCTGCTGAAAAACACTTTTTATAAAGATTAACAAGTAAATCTTCAAAAGTGCCAAATCTTGTATTCCAGTAAGTATCATTTAGCTGGAAACTTCTGAAAAATGCATCCTCTGTTCTTTAAGGCATGATAGGAATCTATTTCTGTGTGTTTATCTGCATCTGTAAGATGTTCCTATCCCCACAATCTAGAAAGAAAATGACTCCTATTCTATTGACATTTTACTAACAAGAGTGTGGGAGGCTCCTATAGATTCTTGCTTCAAGCCCTCTCTTACAACACTGTTAAATTGGCAGATTAACTTTAGAAATCTGTCTTCTGATCCTCATATTCTCAGTGCACCTATCAGTTCTTGTAGCTGTCCAAACTACAGCTATTCAGGCACGTCCCTTTTCCCCTCCATCTGCCGATACTAGCCCCCTATTGTCTTCTACTGCTGATCTTCCAAGCTCCACCCCCATTCCAATGGAATACACATTGACTGTTGCTATGGACACAACTTTTCTCTATCACACCTGCAGCTTCCTTCCAGACTTCCTTTAGGCCCAACAGCAGCTCTAGGGGACTTCCCTGTTGTACCCGAAAAGGTAGAGTGGAGAGCTCCACTGGATTCTCTCCTAGGGAAAATGGTGAACAACTCTGCTTGGCTGTCACTGCTGATATTATGGAATGTGCCGAGGGAAACAGAAAGTTCAAAGCCACCACACAGTTCTAAGTATGCTTCCTATGAGGTGACCATCCCAAGGAAAGTGATGCCAAGATATGGACATCAAGAGACCCTAGAGGTCACCTATCATTTGCAGATTGAGGGGAAAGGCCGTATGGTGCACCTCTGGCAGAAGAAGAGTTTTATTCCTAAAAACTTTCCAGTTTTCACATACTCTAAGCAAGGAGAACTCCAGGTGGACTATCCATTTATCAGCACTGACTGTTTCTACCAGGGCTATGTAGAGGGAGAGCCTTCTTCTTTGGTCACCCTCAGCACTTGCTCAGGAGGATTTAGGGGTTTGTTTCAATTAGAAAATAACACCTATGAGATTGAACCTGTCCAGGCATCTCCTAACTTTCAACATGTAGTGTACCTATTGGAAGAAAAGGAGATTGATGCCAATATGAAGTGTGGACTAACAGAGGAAGAACAAAGTCGTCAAGAGGCCATGTTACAGGATGCAGAAAATCTAGCCAACAAAACTGTTTCTGGAAGAGGCTGGTGGTTGGACACTAGGTATGTGGAGATTGCAATTGTGGTGGGACATAATCGATATGTAGATTTTGACAAAAATGAAACTCATATTCTTCTACTATTTATGGATCTTGTCCATTCAGTAAGTTCAAGGTATGATCCACTTTCTGTTCAGTTAACTTTAGTTGGACTGGAGATGTGGTCAGAGAATAACATAATAACAATTAGTGAAAGTATATACAGTACACTTGATACGTTCACTAAATGGAGAAGTGCATCACTACTTAAACGTCTAGAGAATGATGTTGGCTATTTATTTTTATCTAAACCTTTTTTAGGAGTAGGTGGGTTAGCCTACCTAGGAACAGCTTGTAGCAATGAGAAGGGATCTGGTCTTGTATCAATTTATACCTATAGTTTTTCTGAATATTCTATGGTGTTTGCCCATGAATTAGGGCACAATCTTGGCATGAAACATGATGACAGCAACTGTAATTGTGGTAAACAAGTTTGTATTATGAGTGAAGCTCTCACAAATGGTTACAAGTTTAGCAACTGCAGTCGGAATGATTATTTTAAGCGGATGAACTCAAAATGCCTGCTACTTCCCCCAGATGTTGATAAAGTTATCAGAATAAAGTACTGTGGAGACAATATAGTGGAAAACGAAGAAGAGTGTGACTGTGGTTCAATAGCTCAGTGCCAGTTGGATCCATGTTGTCAGTCTGGTTGTAAAATGAGACCAGGAGCCATTTGTGCTTTTGGAAAATGCTGTGTGAATTGTAAATTTATTCCTGCTCAGGTTGTGTGCAGAAGAAACATAAGTGTCTGTGATCTTCCTGAGTATTGCAATGGGTCTTCACAGTTCTGTCCAGAAGATGTTTATGTACAAGACGGTGCCCCATGCAATGACAAATTACACTGCTATCATGGGAAATGTATTACTATAAATGACCAATGTAAAATGATGTTTGGAGCCAGAGCCATAGCTGCTCCAGAAGGTTGCTACAAGAGGATGAATACTCGAGGTGATCGTTTTGGCAACTGTGGCATTATAAATGAAACATACACAAAATGTAGAGCTAAAAATGTTTTGTGTGGCCGAAAGCAATGTCAGAGAATTTATGACTTAGAGTTTTTGGGGGATCACCAGACCGCAATTCAAACAGTCGTTGACAATAACGAATGCTGGGGTACTGACTATCACTTTGGAATGGACTCAAGTGATGTGGGAGCAGTGCATGATGGCACTCCATGTGGCACTGGCATGATCTGTTTTGATCATAAATGTGAGAATGTATCTCTCTTGAATTATGACTGTGACTTTGAAAAGTGCAATCAGCATGGAATATGCAACAGCAATAAAAATTGCCACTGTGACTATGGCTGGGCCCCCCCCGACTGTATAGAGAAAGGGTTTGGTGGGAGCATTGACAGTGGTCCTCCTCCACGACAGAAGCGTAGGCTTATTTTGTCTAAGGAAGAAAAATTATTTAGCTATATATTTCTCCCTCTTGTTGCAATTTTTTTTTGTATTATTATTGTTTTTAGAAATGAGTTGATATACCAGTATACAAAACTGAAGAAAAGAATACAGTCAGCCAGGAAAAAAGACAATGAAATGATGAAGAGGAGCTCAGATATGAGAGCTGTACGGTTGCGAATGATGCAAAATGCATAAAAAACATATGCAACAGTATTGTACAAACATGCATTTAAGTGTGCAAGATTTTAGTATTTTTTTAAAAGCTAGTTCTTAATGGAATTTGTATCCAAGACAAAATGATTTGTAAAGATTTTGATTTAATGAATCGGGAAGAAATCCTCCATTATATACTGGGTTCTGTCTATCCCATAGCTCTGATGATTTTCCTTCTAGTCCACTAGTATCAATCCTCTAAAATGGGACAGTATATATTCTGAGCAAAAGACTTTGTTTCCAGTATGAAAATTCTGCCAGCAAAATTTACATAAGCAGCTGCATTGTCTGAACAACTTTTATCCCTTCCCAGAGTTACACTCACTATATCAGGATAAGAAGGCAACCAAATCCCCTATACACTACTGGATGTAATGTTATGGCATAGAATTTATTTTGTACCAGTATAGCTAAGCCTTGGCAAAGAAAAAAAAGGATACTGATACCTGTGAGAAGAAAAAAACATTAACTGCCTGATGAGAGAAAAGACAATTATTTGTAACTTTACTACTAATAATTTTTACTATGTAAACCAAAGCTTAAACACAATATCCCAACATGAAAGTACATGTAGCACATACCAAATTCTACAGTTTATCTTGGTGTAACATGAATCAAAATTTGATCACTGCAGATAAGATCTCTTGATATTCTGAATACTTCCTTTTGAATAAACTGTGATGATAGGTCAATTCTTCCATCTATCAGAGACTATGTTTAGTCATAGAAAATATATCAGCAGGATTATTTCCTGTTATATTGTGAATTACATGAAATACGTTTAGCTGGGGTGAAAGTCAAGAAACTAACAGAGCATCCTGAAGATCCTGATCCCAACTTTTGAGCCTCAGAAGAGGAGAAAGTGGTGGGAACAGAGATCAGTGGTCTCCCACAGCACAGCAGAGATATGTCTGTATTAGGATTGCAATAATTGCTTCCAGGTAATACCAGATATGTCTTCCCATCAAGAACCACAGCAACAGTCTCCATCAGCAGCTTGTGTGCAGTGACATGCACAGAAGTAAAAGCAAACATGCACAGAAGCAGGATGTCATGATCCCATTGCTGGAATCCACATTTTTAAGAAAGAAGTGTGGTGGGAGAGATGATACTCCTCAGCCTGGCCATAAACTCCACAAGGTAGAGGGGAATTTTATTCACTGTCCGAGATCACTTCTCACTTTGCAGAGACAGCAAACACACCAAAGATGTGTACAACCATTGATGGGTGGTGGATCATCTAAGGAAGTGGCTGTGCCAGGATAGGAACACCCCAGGCAACTTTTCTGATATACCAGCTATATGCTCAGTGCATCCTACTTAAGATGTGAAGATGGAAAAGCATCCTACTAAACATGATACTCCAGCTAGGAACCTGTGAAGAAAGTCAAACCTTCATAATGTAGCCAGGTTGTGCAAAAGCACACTTCTGCCTTCTGTGTCGTAGGAATTTTTCCAAAGAAGGAAAAAGCAAAATAATACATTTCAGAGGAGGATTTGACACTGTCATCAGTATTAAACCAATTTATTCTTTCTTGTTTCCCTCACACAGCTGTGCAGCACTATGGCCTGTTATCTACTGTTGAGTTTCAAATCACAGAAATGACATTTCCCCCTCTCTCTTTGTTGGCTTGATAAGAATGGAGGTAGAGAGCCATCATCTTACTGAGAGCCTTGCTGACCAGAAACAGAATGAACTGAATGAGATCACAGTGAACCTAATGGTACTAACCTCTACAAGTGCTGAGACAGAAAACACAATGTTTGGCTATCTCTGTATACCATAGCTATAATACTGCAATTCCCTCTTGCATCTGTCTACTCAGAGAAGGTGACAATGAAGTAAATAAGGCAGATACTCTGTGACAGCAGCCTATCAGACAAGCAAGTAAACCAGTTGAGCTCCATAAGGATGAACCATCATTGGCTTCCCAAGGACTTCAGATCCAGATCCTGAAATCAATGAGAGACATTTTAGGTCAATGGATGAGCTCCTTAACCAGGAGGAGAAAGAGGAGGAGGAAATAAGATGATGAAGAGATGATAACATTAAACTCATGCAATGGGAAGGGCATGTTTGAAGAAAAGGACTGAATCTATACTTTCCCTTGCTCCCTGTGAGTCTTTAAAAAGTATGAAGATTAGAATTTTTAACTGAAATTGAACTGTGATATTTACTTCAGTGTAATGCACATACCTGTCTTTCTTAAAATGAAATAATACAAAAATGAAGCATAATTTCTTTGGGGAGGGGGTTATTACCTTTTTTGAAATAAATTTTTAAAAACTATTTCTAGATTAAAATTAGTGTAGATTTCTTAAAAAGTAACACCTCCCTAGTTTACTGCATTTCAGTGAAATAAATAAAAATAAATTAAAAATAAAATTGGGTATATATATATATATATATATATACTTAAATAGTCTTGGGTGTTTGCCTCAAAGTTTGTCCATGTACCAAAAATGTAAGAGAAATGTCAGCACTGGATTGGAAATCTAAGCCATGCCCAGTGGCCAGCGATGGGCAAGAGAAGGTGGAGAAAAATGGTGCTGTGCAGCTGTGTAGTTCAACAGTGATGTGGCATTTTCACACCAGAGGCCTGCCAGTAATCTGGCAGAAAGCTGGCCTTGTTGTTTTATGGGCATTGTTGTTGTTGTTAATTGTCTTTAAGTTGATCTCAACTCATGGAGACAATGTGGATGCGACATCTTGAAGACTCCCTATCCTCCACTACTGTGCTTAGTTCCTGCAGATTCATATCTTTAACCTCCTTAATAGAGTCCACCCGTCCAGTGGCCTCACTAAGTTTGCCAGCACCTTAATATGGTAACTCATGGTGTCCCCCCCACTGACCTCCTCACTCCTCACATACCTTGCCATACAGAGTAATAGATTTGTACTAATGTCACTCATTAATCATAATTCTAATGTTACTAATGTTTGTACTAATATTATTCATTAATAATAATTCCTTTATTTTACTGAATGTTATGGTAATAGTTGTGACATAAACAACTTTTGTTTCTTTTTTTGTTGTGTACCTTCAAGTTGTTTCTGATTTAGGGTGACCTTAAGAGGATTTTCTTGGCAAGACTTGTTCAGAGGAGGTTTGCCATTTGCCTTCCTCTGAGATTGAGAGAATATGGCTTGTCTAAGGTTACCCAGTGGGTTTTATGGCTGAGCTGGGAACTGAACCCAGGTCTCCAGAGTTGCTGTCAAGCACTCAAACTGCTATGCCGCACTAGCTCTCTAAACAACTAGCAACATTAGAATTATACCTTTAAATTATAATATCATACGGACAGCCTAAATGCATTTACTAAATCCATTTTTATGTGTTTGAAGTGAAAATTTGGGAAAATTTGTTTTTTTAATGAAAATATTTTTTTTTAAACAAGATAAAATTTGGAAACTGGGGCCTCTCCTTTATCCTCAGACTAACCCTTACCCTATTCACACCCTCTCTGCAGCATGTTAAAGGGACACAGGCAAAGGCAACAGTCTGTTTCTGCCCAAAGTCAGATGTCTGAGGGGCAATGGTGTCACCCCCCCTTTAGAGTGTCACCTGGTGCAATCTCAGTCCCCCGCGTGGCGCCTCCCTAGTGAAGCCATTGCATCCATCTAACATGCAGCTTTCCTCTCTTTCCCTACATCCTCTCTAGCATTATTACTTTGGCTAATGATTTGTGCCTTCATATGATGATGCCAAAGTATAACAGGCTCAGTTTAATCATTTTGGCTTCCAGGGAGATATCAGGATCTGTTCAAGTTTGATTACTTGTTGTCTGAGGAAGATCAAAGAAGAAAGTACAAAGGCAGGTTTACTGTTGGACACAAAGAAAACAAAAAATAATGATCATGGAAGTTATTCATAAATTCAGCCTGGATGATAAAAAATAGTAAAAGAGTTCCCTGGTGGCATGATGGTTCAATGCCTGTACTGTAGCCACAAGGTTGTGAGTTCAGTACCAGCCAGGGACTCAGCCTGTCATCCTTCCGGGCTTGCTAAAATGAGTACCCAGCGTGTTGTAAGCAATTAGCTTACATTTTGTAAACTGGTTAAGCGGTATAGGACTGTACTTGCTATTGCTATACCTTGGTTCAAACATTGATCAGAATAGGGACTGCAGCCAAGAAATCAGAAGAAGATTAAGAATTGGCAGGGCAGATATGAAATAACTAGAAAAGGTCCTAAAGAACAAAGATATACAACTAAGCACAAAAATCAGAATCATGCAAGCAATTGTATTCCTTATTATGCGAGAGCTGGACAGTTAAGAAAATGGATAAAAACAAAATATATTCACTTGAGATTTGGGGCTAGACAAGTGTGTTGAGGATACTGTGGACAGCCCAAAAGACAAACAAATAGGCCTTAGAACAGATCAAGTCTGACATCTCCCTGGAAGCCGATTAAACTGAGGCTGTCATACTTTAGCCACATCATGAGAAGACATGACTCATTAGAAAAGACTACAATGCTAGGGAGGGTGGAGGGAAAGAGAAAAGGCCACATACTAGATGGATGGATTCCACCAAGTAAGACATGGGTGTGAATCTGCCAAAACTAAGAAAAGTACGCCCGGTACAGACTGGCACAAAGGGTGGCCTGTGAGTGGATTCACGGTGGAGCATCCACACACTGGATGGCATGACTCCGCCCCCTTCATGTCATGACACTGTGCATCATTCTAGACAGCATGCAGCATCATGGCACGACATTGGTGCTGCATCTGGATGATGCAGCACCAAAAGGGCATCACAAAGCCGCACCCCCATTGCTGTAACGCCCTTTAGAGGGTACAAAAAGGAGCTGGATTTTGTGGCTCCTTTTTCTGCCCTCCGGAGGCTGGGTAGGGCTGCAGCGTGTGGTGGCCATGGCCCCGATTTAGGCATTAAAGGGGCAGCATGCCACCCCTTAAGGGCTATTTGTACAGCCCCGTTGTGGAAGTTGGAGAGTCTTGGAAGCATCTCATCTATAGGATTGCCATCAGTCAAGATCAACTTGAGGGTGGTTAACAACAGCAACAACAACAACAAAAAACACAATCTAAGGGTTTGTTATGATCAATTAAGCACAAGTTGATTCTCATCGCAAATTCTTTGGTGTATTGTATTATCCAACATATGTTTACATTTTGATCCCTAGTGCTTCTTCCTTTCCTGAACCCAGCTAGGACATCTGGCATTTCTCACTGGTAAAAGGTGTTGTAAAATTTTGAATATCATTTTGCTTGCATTGAAGATTAATACAAAGGTCCAGCGGCAATTGAAATCCATGGGGACTAGAATGTATATTAAATGTTTGCAATCTGTATGCCATTCTTTTGTTTTCCATATTTGTTGACAGCTTTTAATTAGAACTAAAGATTCTGCCTTTGCTGCTTGAGACAGCTCTATTAGTATATCATCTGTTCCTCGAGATTTATTTCTCCCAAGTGCCCTGATTGCAGGTTCTATTTCTCTTTCCAAAACTGTAAATTCATCTTTGTTCAGTTCCATACCATTAGTCATGGAATGTGACTTTACAGACTCAACCTAGGCATTACCACATGGATTGGAACCCAGCATAGCAGGATTAATGGCTTTTTACCCAGGATATCTGAAGAAAAATACTTTGTGGCTCTACACAACTAGGTTCTAAGAAGGAGGCATATCTTTGGGTGAACATACTGTTACAGTCTGAGCAATAGTTTGGTATATATTTTGCAAAATTTAAGCCCCTGAAGGCTGAATATTAAGGAAGAAATAGTGGCTGGTTAATCTAAAAAGAAGGATGTCTGTGTGGGATGTTTATCTTCTTGGCTGTTGATGCGGAGAACTTCACCTGCACCAAGTGCAAGTTGGTAGCCCTGTTGGAACAGCTGGAATCCCAGGTAGGGACACTTCAGCATATTAGGAAGCAAGAGGTTTTCCTGGACAGAACAGAATGGATGGCCCTGGATGTGAAACACACACAGGAAGTTTCTACAGAGGAGGTCACTTCACATACACAGGAGGTAGGCAGTTGGAGGAATGTCACACACAGAAGCAGGGAAACCAAGGATCATTCTGTAAACTTGCAGCTACAGAATCGATTTGAAGCTTTCTCTCATCAGGGATGATGAGGAAGAGCAGCAGGGACAGTCCTCAGGGACAATGCAGGGGCGCCTGAGAGTACCACCTCAGGGAATAGTTGCTGCTAAACTTGGAGGAGGCATGTAGTGGTGGTGGGGGACTCCTTGCTGAGGGATACAAAATCAGTGGTTTGTGAGACTGATAAGATGTCTCAAGAGGTGTATTGTCTTTCTGGGGCAAAGATCCATGATGTGACAGTGAGGCTGACAACACTTGTCAAGCCTACTGACCATTACCCCTTCCTTTTACCCCATGTGGGAACCAATGATACTGCAAGGCACAGCCTTCAGAATATCAGAAGGGATTATGAGGCTCTGAGTAGGAAAGTGAAAGAGCTGGATTCATAGGTTGTCATCACAACTCTTCTCCCAGTTGAAGAGCATGGTCCAGAAAGGGAGAGGAAAATAGCAGATAGAAACAACTGGCTCCGTAGAAGATGCCACTGAGAACAATTTGGATTTTTGGATTATGGTCTGCAATTGCATGAGGAGGGACTTCTAGTAAGGGATGGGTTGCATCTCATGCAAGTTGGCAGAAATGTTTTTGCCAATAGTCTCAAAAATTTGATCAAAAGGGCTTTACACTCAGTTATGCAGGTGAGGGAGACAATACATTGGAAAACAGGCATTCATCAAGGGCCAGAGATAATAGTCAAACTGTTACAAAGGGAACAAGGCAAACAGGGCAGGGACTCAACAATAGAAGGGAGAAAACTTTACACAGGCAGCTAGGATGGAGAACCCATGCTCTTCAGTGTCTCTACGCTAATGCACAGAGCATGGGAAATAAACAAGATGAACTTGAACTCCTAGCACAACAAAGCAAATACAATATAATAGGCATCAGTGAAACTTGCTAGGATGAGTCTCATGATTGGAAAGTAGTAATAGATGGGTATACACTTTTAAAGAAAAATAGGCCAAACAGGAAAGAAGGAGGAGTAGCATTATAGTGATGTCTATGTAAGTAAAGAGATCCAGGACTTAAATCCTGGAAGCCAGGTGGAGAACATCTGGATAAAAATGAAAGGGGAGGGAAACAACAGGGATGTTATTGTGGTCTACTACAGACCTCCAAGTCAGACGGAGGAATTGGATGATGCCTTTCTAGAACAGATGACCACACACTCAAAAAGGAGAGATGTAATAGTGATGGGTGACTTCAACTATCCTGATATTTGTTGGAAATCAAACTGAGGCGCGTTATAGACCGACATATAGGGATGTCCTCAGGACGTACAAGATGGCGGTGCCCCATCTACATGGGGGCCGCCATGATGGCGTCATGAATGTGCCGCCTCCAAACAAGGCAGTGCGGACGTGATGCTGTCATGCTGCGCGAGGGCGCTTAGTGCGCCCTTTCGTGGGTGCAGGAAGGAGCTCCGAAACGGAGGGGTAAAGTCAGAAAAGCTAAAGCGCAGAATGAACCCAGGCTTGCTAGAGAGGTCAAAAAGAATAAAAAGGGCTTTTTGGATATGTCTGCAGCAAAAAGAAGAAGGAAATGGTAGGGCCACTGCATGGAGAAGATGGCAAAATGCTAACAGGGGACAGAGAAAAGGCAGAATTACTCAACACCTTCTTTGCCTCAGTCTTCTCAGAAAAGGAAAAGGGTGCTCAACCTCAGGAAAATGGAGCAGAGGACAGAACAGGGGAAATTCAGCACAGAATAAGTAAAGAGATAGTAGAGAAATACCTTGTTAATCTAAATGAATTTAGGTCTCCAGGACCAGATGAACTACATCCAAGGGTATTAAAAGAACTGGCAAATGTAATATCGGAGCCATTGACAATAATTTTTGAGAAATTCTGGAGAACAGGAGAAGTCCCAGCAGACTGGAGGAGGGCAAACATTGTCCTCATCTTGTAAAAGGGGGGAAAAGAGGTTGTTACTCTGACATCTATACCAGGAAAGATTCTAGAGCAGATAATTAAACAGTCTTTGAACATTTAGAAAGCAATGCCATTACCACAAAAAGGTCAACATGAGTTTCTTAGAAAAATGTAATGTCAGACTAATCTGATTTCCTTTTTTTAAAAAAATAAAATTACCAGCTTGGTAGTCAAAGGGAATGCTGTAGATATAGCATATCCCAATTTTAGTTAGGCAATTTTAGTTACACAAGAGCAGGGAAAGGTTCTGTGGTTGGTTTGGTATGCTCTCCAGCCTTTTTGGGATAGCAGGGTGAATTGAAGGGGGATAGATATTTGTCAGGTTCCTAAATGCAGCCCCTCTTGCAACACAAAAGGCAGTACTTTGAAAAAGGAAAAGCTTTTATTGAAGATGATATTTTGGTCAGGAAAGAAAGAAACATATTACTTTTATAAGCATATCAATGAACCCCACCCCATTCATAGGGTAGAAGCAGTAGGGGAAGAGGAAGATCACATTCCAGATGGATAGGCTTAATAAAGGAGCCATGGTTCTGAGTCTGCAAGACTTGAGCAGAGCAGCTGATGATATGGGACTTAGAAGTCTTTCATTCATAGGTCACTACATGTTGACGTTGTTATTAACCCCAGTCACCTGTACCTGTACAAGGTTTCCCATGATTTTTTGCAGCTGGTAAAATGTAGGCTAGACAATGTGACTTTTAGGTGGATTTGTAATTGGTTGACCCACTGAACCCAAAGGGTGCTCAACAATTACTTCTTTTCATCCTGGAAAGAAGTGACCACTAGGGTGCCACAGAGTTCTGTCCTGGGTCTAGTGCTATTCAACATCATTATCAATGACTTGGATGACAGAATTGGGGGCATGCTTATCAAATTTGCAGATGAAATTAGGAGGAATAGCTAATATTGTCCTAGACTATGGCCAGCACACATGAACACATGCTGATAATAAATAATAAATAAATAATTTTTTTATTTCTATCCCGCTTTTTGCCAGGCAATCAGAGCGGCGTACAACAGGTTAAAATACATCCATATATACATAATACCCCCCTTAAAACAAGATTAAACAATGTTAGATTAAAAACTACACATTAAAACCGACTAAGGTAAATAAAAATCATCATGGGCAGAATTTACTGAATGGGAAGTCTTATTTGTGGCCGAACATTTTATTCCAGGAAGGCTTGCCAGAAGAGATCCATCTTAATGGCCTTTTTAAAGCTCTCTAGATTGGTAATTTGACAGATCTTGTCCGGCAGGCCATTCCATAAGTTGGGCAGCGGCTGCAGAAAATGTCCTCTGGGAGGTCGTCGTCAACCTGGTCTTTAAGGGCTGTAATAAATTTCTCCTAGAGGACCTGAGTGTACAGGATGGATTGTATGGAAGCAGGCGATCTCTTAGATAGGTTGGGCCCAAGCCATGTAGGGCTTTAAAGGTGATAACCAACACCTTGTACTGTGCCTGGAAACTGATAGGCAGCCAGTGGAGTGACTTCAATATTGGTGTTATATGGCCATTCCTTGCTGTTCCTGTGACCAACCTCGCTGCCATATTCTGTACCAACTGGAGTTTCCGGACTAGGCACAAGGGTAGCCCCATGTAGAGCGCATTGCAAAAATCAAGTCTTGAGGTTACCAGTGCATGTACTACAGTTTCGAGGTCACCCTGTTCCAGGAAAGGGCGCAGCTGGAGTATCAGCCGAAGCTGATAACAGGCGCTCTTGACCCTCGCATTCACCTGATTCCTCATCTGAAGGAGGGCTCAGCAAGGTAATTAGCTCTGCAACTGGAAATAGTCCACAAACCTTGCAGGGATTGAGAGAAAGAGCAAACCGAAAGCCAAAGCCGAAGTCAGGAGAACAGAGATCACGATAGACAGTCCAGTCCAGAGTCAGCCAGAAGGTAGCAAGACTCATGTGACACCCCTTCAAATATTTAAACAGGGCTATCATATCACCTCTTAACCTTCTCTTCTCCAGGCTAAACATCCCCAGCTCTCTACATTTTTCCTTCTAAGGAATGGTTTCCAGGCCCTTCATCATTTTAGCCACCCTCCTTTGGACATGCTCCAATTTGTCAACTTCCTTTCTAAATTGTGGTGCCCAGAACTGGACACAGTATTGTAGTCAAGTTCATTCCAAGGTCAAGAGTCAAGGCAACAAGGAGTCAAGATACACAGAGCCAGTTCAGGCAGCAGTCACACCAAAGGATCATGCAATAAACTCTGGGAGCGAGTTAGCATCTCATAGGTGGTTAAGTAGGAGATTCCCTCCACAGTGCCAGCTGAGGCTTGTTTGCCAATTGTCTCTCAGCAATCCTCCTGGACCTGCATCTGCCAGCACTCTCAGCCCGGCATTGCCTAAAGGACGGAACCTCCAGGCCTGGTTCCTCCCCAGAGTCACTGCTAGGCTGCTGTACCACCAGAGGAATCCCATCAGCACTAGGACCTGGCTGAACCTCCTCCTCTGGGGCTGGGAGATCAGGGCTGGGCTCTGGCAGAGCAGAATTAACACCAGGTGCAGCCTCAGTTACCTGGAGTAGACCCATCCTCCTCATCATCATCCGAGTCCTGCTCTTGGCTGTCCATGACAAATATCCCAGAGGATAGGATCAACATTCAAAATGACCTTAATATATTAGAAAGCTGGGCCAAAGCTAACAAAATGAATTTCATCACAGAGAAATCTAAGGTACTGCACTTAGGGCAAAGAAAATAAATAAAAATGAAATGCATAGATATAGGATGAGGGACACCTGGCTGAATGAGACTATGTGTGAAAGTGATCTAGGAGTATTAGTAGACCACAGATTGAACATAAGTCAACAGTGTGATGCAGCAGTTAAAAAGGCCCATGCGATTCTAAGTTGCATCAGTAGAAGTATATTGTCTAGATGGAGGGAAGTAATAGTACCACTTGGTCAGGCCTCGATTACAATACTGTGTCCAGTTCTGGGCACCACAATTCAGAAAGGATGTTGACAAATTGGAGCGTGTCCAAAGGAGGGTGGCTAAAATGATGAAGGGCCTGGAAACCATGCCTTAGGAGGAGAGATGTAGGGAGCTGGGGATGTTTAGCCTGGAGAAGAGAAGGTTAAGAGGTGATATGATAGCCCTGTTTAAATATTTGAAGGGGTGTCACATTGAGGATATAACCAGCTTGTTTTCTACTGCTCCAGAGATTAGAACATGGAACAATGGATGCAAACTCCAGGAACAGAGATTCCACATCAGCCTTAGGAGGAACCTGCTGACAGTAAGGGCTGTTCGACAGTGGAACACATTCCTTCCTCAGAGTGTAGTGGAGTCTCCTTCCTTGGAGGTCTTTAAACAGAGGTTGGATGGCCATCTGTCGGGATGCTTTGATTGTGATTTCCTGCCTGTCAGGGGATTGGACTGGATGGCCCTTGTGGTCTCTTCTCACTCTGATTCCATGATATACTCACCTTTTAGTGAGTGCTTGGTAAGATAAATATGAAAGAACTGAATGAAGATGCTAATCAATGATATACAGTCGGTCCTTCTTATACACTGATTTTTTATACACGGATTTAAGCATACACGGTTTGAAAATGTTCCAAAAAAGTATAAATTTACCTTGATGGTCCATTTTTTATTAGGGACACCATTTTGCTATGTCATACTTAATGGGACTTGAGCATACACAGATTTTGTTATACACGGGGGATCTTGGAACCAAACCCCAGCGTATAACAAGGATCCACTGTATGACGAATGATGTCTTACATGAAATGTAATATCACAGTACATAAGCTATATTCTTAAACAATGAGAAGTCTATATTCCTCAACAAGGGGAGTAATGTGTGCATGTGTGTCCATTTAATCCTAAAGGATTATTAAAATAATTGCTCAATGTCTCTTGTTAAAAGGTCCAATTCTAGCATGCTTAAGTGGAATCTTGATACCAACCCAGGGATGTATAATAAGTGACAAACTAAGAAGAAATCACAAGTGCCCTGTTGTCCTAGAAAATTGCTCAGTTGGCATCCATTCTTGCCTATATTACTATACACTTGCCCCTCCTAACTCATGGATCTGAGATCCGCACCCTTGAATATACGCAGAGGGGCGACTCCCACTATTTGCAATGGTGCGTGCACCTGGCGAACACGCCATTTAAGCCTATGGGACTTGAATAAGCATGAACCTCCATTTTCACAGGCGGGAGGTAGGGGTGGCGGAACGGATCCCCTGCAAAAATGGAGGGCCAACTGTAGTACTATATTACTATATTAGGAGCCCTGGTGGTGCAGTGGTTAAATGCCTGTACAGCAGCCACTCACTCACACACTATAAGGTTGCAAGTTTAATACCAGCCAGGGCTCAGGCTTGCATCCTTCCGAAGAAAGAGGCTCCTGTCATCTTTCAGCT
>NC_056522.1:315108926-315109472 GCF_019175285.1 Sceloporus undulatus | reverse complement strand
TGTGAGGGAGAGAATAGGCTGGCTCAGCTCCATCAGGGCCAGCCTGAAGATAGAGCGCCCTCCCTCCATAACTGTCATTTTTCGGTCTGTGAGGGAGAGAATAGGCTGGCTCAGCTCCATCAGGGCCAGCCTGAAGATAGAGCGCCCTCCCTCCATAACTGTCATCTTTCGGCCTGTGAGGGAGAGAATAGGCTGGCTCAGCTCCATCAGGGCCAGCCTGAAGATAGAGCGCCCTCCCTCCATAACTGTCATCTTTCGGCCTGTGAGGGAGAGAATAGGCTGGCTCAGCTCCTTCAAGGCCAGCCTGAAGATAGCCCTCCCTCCGGTCCATCTGCCTTGGTCCAGGCCTCAGAAGGAGAGAAGAATGCTGGACCTGATCCCCTCCCCCCATCAACATTCCCTCCTCCTTTTGTGTCGTGTCTTTTAGATTGTAAGCCTGAGGGCAGGGAACCATCTATTATCCCCTCTGTTGTAAGCCGCCCGGATTCCCAGTGATTGGTCGGTATAGAAATAAACCCTATTATTATTACTGTATTATTATTACTG
>NC_056522.1:315054213-315108916 GCF_019175285.1 Sceloporus undulatus | reverse complement strand
TATTATTATTATTATTATTATTATTATTATTATTATTATTATTATTATTATTATTATTGCAGAACCCTTCAGACAGTCACTAGGATATTCAAAATGTTTTTCTTTGTTTAAGACTTGCCTGATCTAGTTGTTTCATTTCACATGTGCATTTTATTAATTTTGGATAGAAAGTTTCCTAAAACAGGTACAGCCACTCTTCTTTTTTATACTCATTCTGTGTTATTTCTGCACCTGGTCCCAAATTTTCTGTTAAAGATGTAATTTCCAGGAACACACACATGCCTCTGATTCCCTAGTTCTCAGCACTCACATCTCCTTTTCCTCTTGCCATATCAACAACTACCATTCAGGCACCTTCCCTTTCCCATCCATCCACTGAAATTAGCTGTTCAATGTCTTCCACTCTTGCTCCGCCCACATTCTAATAGAAACTCCATTGACTGTTGCTATGGATAGAATACTTTCCAATCTCAATCCACACACAGCCATTTCTCCAGTCTTCATTTTAGCCCAGCAGCAGTTGTGGAGAACTAGTTGTCCTTCATAAGAAGGCAGAGTGGAGTGCTCTGCTGAATGTACTCCCAGGTAAAATGCTGAATAAATCTTCTCAGCTGTTGCTGTTCTTATGGAATGTTCTCAGTGACACGAAAACTCAAAAACCACCACAGGGTTTTAAGTATGCTTCCTATGAGGTAACCATCCCAAGGAGAGTGATGCCAAGATACGGAAAAGAGACCCCAGAGGTTGTCTACCATTTACGGATTGAAGGAAAGGGTTACATGGTGCACCTTAACCAGAAGAAAGGCTTGGTTCCTAAAAACCTTCCTGTCTTAACCTACTCTAAGCTAGGGGACCTCCAGGTGGACTATCCATTTATCAGGAGTGACTGTTTTTACCAAGGTTATATAAAGGGAAAGTCCTCTTCTTTGGCCACCCTCAGCTCTTGCTTAGGGGGACTTAGGGGTCTATTTCAGTTAGAAAATAATACCTATGAGATTGAGCCTGTCCCAGCATCTTCCACCTTTCAACATGTAGTGTATCGACTGGAAGAAAAGGAGGGTGATGTCAAAATGAAGTGTGGACTAACAGAAGAAGAGCAAAAACATCAGAAGGCCATGATGCAGAACCCAGAAACTGTAGTGACCAAAAGTAACTCCAGAGGTGACTGGTGGACACACACCAGGTATGTGAAGGTAGCAATTGTGATAGAACATGAACGATACGTGAAGTTTGACAAAAATGAAACTCTTATTGCTATACAAGTTCTGGATATTGTCCATATTGCAAATTCATTTTATGAACCACTTTCTGTTCAGTTGTTTGTTACCGGATTGGAGATTTGGTCCAAAAGAAATCTCATACATATTGCTGACAGCATAATGGACACGTTAACTTCTTTTACCATATGGAGGGTATTTTCATTAAGTAAACATCTAGAAAGTGATGCTGCCCATTTATTTGTATACAAATATTTTGGATCTACACTTGGATTAGCAGTTGTAGGAGCAATTTGTAATAAGGAAGGGGCATCTGCTGTTGATTCATATTTGGATTACAGTTTATTATATTTTTCTAACACATTTGCCCATGAATTAGGACATAATCTTGGAATGATACATGATGACATTTTCTGTAGCTGTAATCAACGTTCTTGTATCATGGCTGCATTTCACTCCAACAGTGATAAGTTCAGCAATTGCAGTTACAACGATTATTTCAAACTAAGGAATTCAGATTGCTTGTTAATTCCACCAGATCCTGATAAAATACATAAAGTCAAATACTGTGGAAACAAAATAGTGGAAAAGGGTGAACAATGTGACTGTGGATCCAAAGATGAATGTGAAACGCATCAGTGCTGTCAGTCTAATTGTAAATTGCGTTTTGGTGCTACATGTGCTTTTGGACAGTGCTGCGCAAATTGTCAGTATGTTCTAGCTCACTCTATTTGCAGAGAAAACACTAGTATTTGTGATCTTCCCGAGTATTGCAATGGCACTTCAGAGTGGTGTCCTAAAGATGTTTACATACAAGATGGTGCCCCATGCAGTGAGAGTGCATACTGTTATAATGGAAACTGTACTACTCATGTTAAGCAATGCAAAATGATATTTGGCAAAAAAGCCAAAGCTGCTTCAGAGAGTTGTTTCAGAGACTTAAATAGTGAAGGTGATCGTTTTGGCAACTGTGGCCTTAAACATGGAAAGTACAAAAAATGTAACGCTGAGAATATCCTGTGTGGTCGAATCCAGTGTGAAAATATTGACCATTTACCTTCTCTGGAGGAACACAGAACCATAATTCACACAGTCATTGGCAAAAAAGAGTGCTGGAGTATAGACTATCACAGTGGAATGAATATAACTGATATTGGGGCGGTGAGAGATGGTACTTCTTGTGGCACTGATATGATGTGTATTGATGGCCAATGCCTCAGTGTATCTCTTTTGGAATATGACTGTAATATCTCCAAGTGCCACAATCGGGGATTATGCAACACTCACAAAAACTGCCATTGTGATTATGGCTGGGCCCCTCCTGATTGTCTAAATGAAGGATATGGAGGCAGCATTGACAGTGGTCCTCCTCCACCACAGAAACATGTTATGAATGAAAGCAGAGGGCACAATTTATTAATAATTCTATTTTTCTTTTCTACACTTGCTATTGCTGTTGGCCTGGGTCTATTTTTCAGGAAGAAGTTAATACACCACTGTACAAGACTGAGAGAATGGGTCCATCCAGCAGTGAGAACAAAATGAAATTCTACAGAAAATGACAGTTTTGAACAACAGACAAATTCATAAAACATGTATGCAGGAAACAATAGATGGTATTATGCTAGCATGCACTTGATATGTGAAATCTGAGTATTATTTTTAAAGCTGTATTTTGCCTTCTAAGCACAATGGTTTATGAAGATCTTGGGTTCATAAACAGGTAAGAAACCCTCTGCTGTATACCCTCCCTCTAGTCTACTGTTATCAATCCTCTAAAACAAGAGAGTAGATATTCTGAGTAAGATATTGTGGGAGACTCCAAATAGGAGGTGAGTTGGGAGGAAGAATTTACAGGAGCATGAATCCCCCTAATCTCTTCAAATGTTGAGGAGTGAGTATTTTAGTTTGGAAACCATAATAAAACCAGGATCCTCCCAATACCACCATAAACAATGCCTGAAAAATCAGACAGGCACCTTTTAAACTCCAGTCGTTCCCTTGCGAAACCCTAGTAAACATTTGTTAGAGGAAGATCTGAGGAGCCATTCTTGGATGCTTGTAGCCGGCCTTGAATTTCACTGACTCCGCTTGGAACTCTAGTAGGTTCAGATTTTCACTTGATTTCCTACTCTGTTCTACCACCAGTTAAGTGTTTGACTATGACTCTGGAGATCCCATTCAATCATAAAATCCTCTGGGTGATCTTGGGCAAGGCACACACTCTCAACCTCAGAGGATGGGAATGGCAAATCCCCTCTGAAGAAACTTGGCCAAAACCCCTATGATAGGTTCATTTTAGGGTCACCGGAAGTAAAAAATGACTTGGAGGCACACAACAACAGGACAATTGTCCAAGGCACTGTTTCATGGCTTGAATTCCTCCCCAATGTTCCTCTTGCTGCCTGGGTTGGCCTAATTCCACCCACTGCAAGAGAGATTTACTCTATGCCTGGGATCATTTTAGTGGTGGTCTGAAATCACTGCAGAATGGTGGACCATCTGAGACAAGACTGTGGCCACATTAAAGTGGAAACAAATGCCATGTGCCATCATGCTTTTCCTGAATAGTTAAGTAACTTTCCTCTCATGTTAAGTATGCTAAACAAATACATCAAGCCAGGGGTAGGCAAGCTTTTTGAGCCAGGGGCCGGGTTGCTGTCCCTCAGACAACTGGGGGGCCAAAGCCAAAAATTAAATGATTAAATAATTTCTTTAAAAAAATAATTAAATAAATAAACCGGGACAAATGTAGGACAAAAGTTTCAAATGGAGGACACGCAAAAAATTTGCTGATTTTTAAAAAAATGTTAATATAAATGCATGTTTCGGAGGCTTCTATAGACAATTGCCCCCCTTGCCTGCCGCTTGCCCCCCCTTGTCCGCCTCCTCCTGATAGGCCAAAGGCCCCATGCCCTCATGTGAGAGGCCAAAGGCTCCGGCGGCAATCAGCAGCAGGACCGGGTGGGGGCCGGTCCCAAGGCCTTGCCGGGCCGCATCCGGCCCGCGGGCCGCAGGTTGCCTACCCCTGCATCAAGCCTAACAAGGGTATATAGATGAGAACATCTGAAGAAAATCTTAAGTTTGAAGTAGGAACCTGTAAAGACAGGCAAACTTTTAGGACATGGCCATGATATGCAAGAATATGCTTGTTTCTTTTAAGACACTCAAGAAAAGGAGTACGGAGGGTCTTGATGATCTGACCTTCGGTTATCCAACCTTCTGGATTATCTGATGTCGGATAATCCCCTCCCCAACTCCCTTCTCCCTCCCCCCCTCCGTCCCTCGTTCCCTCCCTCCTTTCCTGGAGGAGAGGCCAGGGAAGGAGGTTCAAAATCGCAAAGGAGAGGTCTGGGGGGCGCTTAGCCCAGGCCTCTCCTCTGCGGCTTCGTTGGACGCCTGGGTGCTTGGCCCAGGCCTGTCCTCGCAGCCACAGAGGAGGGGACTAGGCCAAGTACGCAGCCTCCAAAAAGAAGCCTGGGTGCTCGGTCCAGGCCTGTCTTTCACAGCCATGGATGACAGGCCTGGGCTGAGCATCCAGGCCTCCTCGTGGAGGCTGCGTCCTTGGCCCAAGCCTGTCTTCCGCAGCCACAGGACTAAGGTAAGCAGGGAGGGAGGAGGGGAGGGGAGGGACTTTTGTCCCCAATGGCAGTGCAGGTGCATGTGCGCCATCATTGGGGACAATGACCCTCCGAGTTATCTGACTATCAGTCGGCCCGTTTATGTCGGATAATTGAGACTCTACTGTATGTAAAATAACCCATTCCAGAGGTGGCTGTAGACATATACATGCCAATCGACTCTTCCTTTACCTTCTTTTCACACACCACTGTCACACTGCAGTCAATCAGCTGTACTTCTACTTCAGTCAGTTACCTGACCAGTAACAGCAATGATACTGGTGGAGTCCACAAGCGACAGCAATAACATTTTTCTTTTTCAGTGTGGGCTTTGCATGGCCATTGAATTGTAATGTAGACAGAAGATGCTTTACATTAATGAGGGAGATGATTTACAGGATAACATTGACCTCAGTATCAGCAGTCTCTCCAAGTACTGGGGCAAAAAGCAGAATATTTTTTTGTGGGTTTTTCAGGCTATGCGGCCATATTCTAGAAGAGTTTCTTCCTGACGTTTCACCAGCATCTGTGGCTGGCATCTTCAGAGAATGCTTACCTGGAAAGGAGTTGGGTATATATATTGTGTGACCTGGAAAGGCAGGAGTGATTTGCATGTGTATTGTTCTGTTGCTATGACATATTTAATGGGAGTTGAGCATCCATGGATTTTGTTATACACAGGGGATCTTGGAACCAAACCCCAGCGTATAACAAGGGTCCACTGTAGTACTGTTATCTGCTAGAATCTCATCAGTACATTATAAGAAAATTTTGTATAATTGGGTAGACATTTGTAGCTATTATTTACTACAATGAGGGTGGCAGCTGTAAGGCTGGGTAGTGGTGGGAGCACATCCTGGTACCATCTACTTGGCTGTGATTAAGCTTATGCTGGGCTAGCCAGGTACTCAGTTTTACAAACCCAGTGTGTACAAAATGGGAATCATTGGTTAGTGATTTTTAGAGATGTATCAATATATTGTTAATTGGTATAGCTAACTGTGTAATCTGTAATTGTTCTTAATTGGTTATTGTTCAATTTAGCATAATGTGTAAAGAAAATGGGGTGGCAATATGAGTTGTCCTGGGCAGAGGGGAGTACAGTGATAGCAGGATGACATGTTCTTACAGAGGAAAGAGAGAGATACTTAATACCTTCCAGTCATCCTGCTATTGTCAGGGACCTGAAGAGTGAACCACAAAACCTTTCCTTGTTCCTGTGTAATGTCAGGTCAGTTGAAACTAAAGTGCTTAAAATCTATTACCTCTTTATGGATGTAGAATCTGACCTGGTATGCTTAAAGAAAATTGGCTGAGACTCTCCCAGCACGGTATTATCATAGGTCCTGTGCAGATTGGCCTTAAAAACTGTGCAGAAACTCGAGGGACTATACCTTCTATTCTGGGAGACACAAATCCTTCTCTAGAATAGATATGCATTATGCCACCAAAACACTTTGTCAAGACATTGTAAAAATGGACTCAGAACCAAGAACTATATCAGATCACAGTCCATTAGTATTGAATATTAGAACTGAGAAGACTGAGTACGCATGGAGATTAAATACATCACTGTTAGATAAAGAAGAAATCATGCAAAAAGCAAAAGAAAACTTGAAATTTTTCTTCGAAGAAAACTTAAAACCAGATATAGAAGTAACAACAGTCTGGGAAGCATCAAAGGCATTCATGAGAGGCTTTTTTATGCAACAAAACATCAGATTAAAGAGGAAAAAAAGGAGAGGCTGAACTCGATGTATGATATACTGAAGCAAAAAGAAAAGGAACTGAGTGAAAGCATAGGGAATGAAAAGATCATAAAAGAGATCAAAACGATAAAAAAACAAATTGAATTAGAAGAAAACGAAGAGATACAAAAGAAAATTAGATATATAAGACAAGCCAGATTTGAGAATGCCAACAAACCAGGCAGATGGTTGGCACACTGTCTGAAAAAACAGAGGGAAAGGAATTTTATAACTGAAATCAGAACTAAAGAAGGAATACTAACAACAGATCAGAAGGAAATAAAGAAGGAATTCCTACAATTCTTCGAAAAACTATACAAAGGTAATAATATCTCAAAGAATAATATACAAGAGTTTCTGAAGAAATCAGATAAAAAAAAACCTTAAAGATCAACAAAGGGAACTACTCAATGGACCGATATCGATGGCGGAAATTATAGAAGCTATCAGAGAAAGCAAAAAAGGGAAAACACCGGGTCCGGATGTATTTCCAGTCGGATACCATCAGAAACTAGAAGAACAATTAATACTACCATTTAAAATGACATTAAACGAAATAGGAAAACAAAAATACCCAGAAACATGGAAGCAAGCAAATATCACATTAATAGCTAAAGAAGACAGAGATCCCACAGATGTTAAAAACTATAGACCCATCTCCTTGCTCAATGCAGATTACAAGATATTTGCAAAAATCCTGGCAACAAGATTGAAAAAAGTACTAGCAGATTGGATTGAAGAGGAACAAGCTGGATTTTTGCCAAAAAGACATATAAGAAAGAACATTCGTACTGTACTAAACACCATAGAATATTATGAAAGAAACAACAAGAAAAGCATGGCATTAGTATTTATGGACCTGGGAAAGGCATTCGACAAGATTAGTTGGGAAGCGATGTTTACAATGATGGAAGAAGTCAAGATAGGTACCCAATTTGAAAAGTGAATACAAGAAATTTACAAAGAACAGAATGCCAGGATAATAATTAACTATAACAAAACAGAAGAATTTAGAATCACAAAGGGCACCAGACAGGGATGCCCGCTCTCTCCATTGCTATTTATCTTTGTATTAGAAGCACTCAACAACAGAATTAGAGAAGAAAAACAAATCAGAGGAATGAAAATCAAGAGGTACGAATATAAAATGCGAGCATTCGCAGATGACATCGTGTATACATTGGAAAATCCTTTAGAGAGCATAGAGAAACTAACAGAGATACTAAGAGAATTTGAATGCATCTCAGGACTAAAAGTAAACAAAGATAAAACTACATTGATAACAAAAAACCTGAATGAAAGCGAAGAAAAACAATTAATAAGCAGAAGTGGTTTCTCAATAAAGAAGAAGACAAAATACCTGGGAATATGGATTACCAGTAAAAACACAGAGCTCTTCCATAATAACTATGAGAAAGTATGGAGAATGATAAGGAAAGACTTGGAGAGGTGGGGAAGGTTAAGATTGTCACTAATGGGTAGGATCTCTGTCATACAAATGAATATACTGCCAAAGATGCTGTACTTGTTCCAGAATATACCGATTTTGCACAATTTTAATCCAGTCAAGCGGTGGCAAAAAGATATTATGAATTTTGTTTGGGGGAAAAAGAAAGCAAGAATAAAAGCAAAAATTGTATGTGATATTAAAGAACGAGGAGGTTTAGCGCTTCCAAACCTAATGCTATATTACTATGCAGCAGCCCTATTATGGGTAAAGGATTGGGTAACATTAGAAGATGACAAGTTGTTAGCATTAGAAGGAGAAAACTTAAGATTTGGTATGCACGGGTATTTATTTTATGGCAAGGATAAGATACATAAACAAAGTAAAAACCATATATTAAGAAAAGCGATCTTAATAGTGTGGAATAAATTAAGACCAAGAGTATTTAGAAAACTGCCGTTATGCTGTTCTCCTCATGAAGCTTTCTTCTCCAAAGAAAGTCTTCCCAGAAATAAATGGATAAGATATGCAGATTTACTGAAAGAGGTAAAGGGAGGAAAAGATCTAAAGACGCAGGAAGAGATGAAAGTAGAAGGTACCAACTGTCATTGGTACCTATATAGACAAATGAAAGAGAGGTGGAAAATGGATGAAAACCTAATAGGAGTTAACATTAAAAAAAAACAAATGGGACGAAATAATAGATAAAGGTGAAAAGAATATGATATCCAGAAATTATAAAATGCTGTTGGAGTGGGATACTGAAGATGAAATAATTAGAGAGAGCATGATAAAATGGGCACAAAATGTAGGCCATAGTATAGAATATGCTGAATGGTGTAAAATATGGAAGAGGACTAAACTAACAGTAAATCAAGAATTAAAAGAAAACACCTACAAAATGATATACAGATGGCATCTCTCCCCACAAAAAATATCATATATGTCAAAGAACAAAAGTAGCCCAAAATGTTGGAAGTGCAAAACAGAGATGGGTACCTTTTTCCACTTGTGGTGGACGTGCAGAATAGCACAACAAATCTGGATTAAAGTGTATAAAATAATAGTTATAGAACTTAAAATACCGATAGTCTATAAACCAGAAACATTTATTTTGGGACTAATATCTGATGATCTAGATAAAACACATGAGAAATTACTATTTTACTCATTTACATGTGCCAGATTAACCTACGCCAGATACTGGAAGAGATGTGAAATCCCTTCAACAGACGAATGGATGCTGAAAACGTTTGAAGTTGCTGAATTGGATAAACAAGCATGCTGGGCTAAAAACAAAACAGAGGAAGAAATAGAGAAAGACTGGTGTATTCTCCATGTTTATGTGAAAAACAAATGGAGGAGTGTGATGTCTATGTAAATATTCTGTAAACTGAATCTGTGAATTATAATTAGAGGAGATAACAATCAACTGGACCCAGTAAAAATGGGCTAAGAGAAGGAAATATATATTTATATAGATATAATTTAGAATATTATCTTGATGAGAAAGGAAAAAGTGAAGAAGACACAAATAATTATTGTAAGATGAAACTAAGAGTAAGGGGAAGGAAGAATAAGAAAAGAATTTTAAAGTTATAAGCAGATGGAAGTAACTTTATGTTAAGTGTTTTTTATTCAGTCAGAGGGAACGTAGGTTTGTTATGTATGTTGTACAAGATGTTATGTTGTGTTACTATATTTTGTCAATGTAATAAGGACTCTATGTAAAACACATAAAAATTCAATAAAAAAAACTGGGTTAGGGGTAGAGTTGGGGCATAGCATCAATATGATGCACGCCCCAGCTCTGCCCCCAGGGAAGTGTGACATCGTGTGCTACACCACACAATGCATGACATCACAGCGCTCCTCTGGTGCTGTATCTACAAGACACAATGCCAAAGGAGTGCCATAAAGCCATGGTGACATGGCTATCATGCCCTTTCCAGGGCTCAAAAAGGAACCACTTTTTGTGGCTCCTTTTCATGCCCTGAAAAGGCCAGATTGGGGCTGCAGCGTGTGGTTGCCACAGTAGCCCCGATCTGACTGTAAAAGGGGCAGCTGCAGGCTGCCCCTGAAGGGCTGTTGGTATAGCCCCTTAGTGAGCAGGTGAGGGAAAGTGGGGGGGGGGGGCAAGTAACTGTGGTCTACAAATACCATGTTAACCTGACCAGCTTAGTTATTAGGGAGCCGAACCACATAGAGTGTGTATATCTGAGCCTGAAGACCAAGAATAAACTTGGGATTCTGTTAGTGTATTGTCCACCTCAATGCCTATCAGACTCTCTGACTGAGCTCATGGAACTGATCTCAGAAATGGTGTTGTAGTCATCCACTTTTGATCTTGGGTGATTTCAACATCCCATTTGAGACCTGTTTGTCAGGTACAGCTCATGGCATTTATTGCAAACGTGAGACTATCGCAACTAGTTTTAGGGCCCACACATTCAGCAGGCCACACCCTTGATGCTGTCTTCAGCTTGAAGTATATAGTCTGTAGGTGGAAATGGTTAATATCTCCAAGTTGATCATGGAGAGATAACCTTCTGTTCAGAGTTAGTATCATAATTACTATCTGTCTCTGAAGATGTGCTGGACATTGAAAGCTAATGGAATCCTGCAGGATTCTAGAAAGCCTTAGAGAGTTTTATGACTGGTAACACCAATGATCTTGTTGAAGTCCTGATCAATAGATGCAATTAAGACCAGGTTAGGGCTTTTGGCATGATCGCTCCCAAACATCCTCTCTGACTAAATGTGCTCCTTACTATACAGAGGAAGCTCAAGAAGGATAATGACTGAAGTGCAAATGGCAGAAAAGCCAACTTATATTTAACAGTATACATGAACATCTTTGTTCCTGTAAGGTGGCAATACATGCAATGAAGATAGGGGCAAAACAGATGACCCTGACAGAGCGGTGTCCTGCCACCCCTTTCAGCGCCGGATCAGGGCCATGGCAACCGCACACCATGGCCCCAATCCAGAAATTTGCCAGTTCAAAAAGAGGCGGCAAAATGCCACTCCTTTTAGAGCCAGCAAAAAAGCACCTTTGCTGCTGCAGTGGCACTTTTCAGCGCTCCTTTCAGCATGCAGCGTATAAACACCGCCCAAAGGAGTGCTATGATGCTGCCTGCCATGTGGTCAAGCAGATAGTATGATGCCAGAGTGGGGGCGTTGGGGCATGCGTCATCCAAATACCATGCCCCCATGCCGGTGCTTCAAACCAGTCTGTATAGTCCCTCTTTTCAAAAAAGGGCAAAAACAAGAAAAAAACAACAGGGACCTACAGACCAATCAGCCTGACCTTATCACCAGGAAAAATGTAAGAACAAATTATACAGGAGTCTGTTTGCAGGTATCTTGATGACAATGCAGTGATTAGTAAGAGCCAGCATGGGTTTTTGTCAAGAACAAATCCTGTTAAACTAACCTTATAATCATTTTTTAAACTCAGGTCACTAGTTTATTTATTTATTTATTTATTTATTTTATTGCTTTTTTTTTTTTAAATGAACAAATATAGAAATGCAAACCATATTAACAAATATACATTTTAAAAAAAACAAACACATCTATTGATAACCAGCAAAAAAGATTATTTTCCATTACTTGTATGAGGATTTAGATTAGAACTTCCCGGTTGAAGTTACTTTATCTTTAAATTAATGTTCCTGACTCCTGAATTATAGTTTTATTTTTGTACACTACACTTCTAGTTCTTTCTTTCTTTCTTTCTTTTTTATCTATCTATAAAATGAAAATTAATTCTAATTTCTTAGCTCGGTGCTTTACAAAGGATTTTTTCTTCCTACTTACTTATCTAGTAGAAGACCAAAAAAAAAAAAAAAAAAAAAAAAAAAAAAAAAAAAAAGAAAGAAAGAAAAGAAAGAAATTTAACAGTAATTCAAATAAGATTAATTAAATCACATTTCTAATTTTCAAAAAGTGAATGATTTTAGTGATCCAATTATATTCCTTGTTTAATGTCCTTGTCATATTTTTTTACCAGATCCCATTCATTTTCTATTTTTTCCAATGGTTTTATCTTGTACTAAAGTGGTTAATTTCCCAGACTATTGACATCCATTCTTCAGTACTCAGTATTTCACTCCCCCCCCCCCAATACCTGGCAAAGGTTATCCAGGCTGATATTATAAGATAGAAGATTACTCGACCATATTTCTTTTCTATTTCCTTGTCCAAAACTGGTATCATATTTAGGGGAAAAAATTCAGGGTTGAGAGAAAGCTGACAATGGAATATATCTGTTAAGGTCTCATGCACATTCTTCCAAAATACTGCTCATTGGCAAACTGATTAAATGAGGAATAGATGGAAACACTGACAGTTGGACCCATAATTGGTTGGAAAATTGTGTTCATGTTGTCATCAACCAACAAATTGTGGGGAAGTCTCAACCAGAATGCCACAGAGCTCTGTCCTAGTGCTGATGTTCTTCAGTGTTTCTATCAGTTATTTAGATTATGGGATAGAAAGAATCCTTATCAAATTTGCAAATGGTAAAAAACGGCAATGGGTAGCGAACATATTGGAACAGAATTCAAAGGACCTTGATAAACTAGAAAATTGGGAACAAACTAACAGAATGAAATTCAACAGAGACAAATGCAAAATTCTACATTTAGGCCACAAAACCCAAATGCTTAGAACATATGAAAAAGACCTTATTTTTGTTCATAAATTGAACATGAGCCAGCAGTGTAAAGTTGCAGCATAGAAGGCAAACAGTACATTATCAGTATATTTTTGGCCCAGACTATGTAAAATGTCTCAGATGCATGTAATGGGTTTAAGAGGGAATGCTGACTCAGAGGAAACTGATGCAACGTGAGCACGAAGATGAGTGATAGCAGTTCCAAACTGCACTGTCACTGTAGTTACATGACAGGAAGCTGATGAAACACTAGCAGGGTGTTGGATCAGACTCCTAGCTATGTTTGTGTATATAAGGATGAATGCTCCGGTACACAGTGTGGTGGTGTGGATTGTGGCTGATGGCAGAGCATTCTTAAGTGTAAGATTGGTTTACAACAGAATCAATTTTCTAGAAAGGAGGTGGAGTCTGTTTCTCTAGACAAAGGGCTACTGGTAACAAGGTCAGTCCATAAAGCAGGGTTTAATGGAACCACCCGAGCTAAAAGTCAAGAGCAAACGTGTTTGCAACCTCGAAAAAGGGCTGATTATTCAGCAACCACCTTATGGAGGCAAGGCTATTGTCTGATTTCAGCACATTTTCTATAAATATGTTCTGACTGGCACACGTCCATCCTTTCTTGTTTGCATTCACTTGCGGTAAGTATTATCTGGTTTCTATCTGTGTCTTGTGGATGTCTGGGGGTATTCCTGCTTGTCTCAAAATAAGTCCAACCAGACTCATTTGGGCTTCAGGAACACACTAGGCCTATTTTGCTAATACAGTAATGAGAGCAATGACTAGACAAATTTAACTAGTTTTTCAACCCTCGCTCATCGCTCCCCCACCAATCACAGAGCTCTATTACCAAAAAGAAAGTGCCACCCTTTTTCTCAGGGCAAGTGCCTCAATCAGTTAAAGAAACAAGAAACATGTCCTTATTGACTTTGTTCTTGGTTCCTTGCTGTTTGCTCTTCCATTCCTTCTTCCTGCAGCTCCCTTTGATGTCGGCATTGTTGTTAGGGCTGACTGAGGTCATGCAGGTGCTGAAGCAGTACCTGAATGATGTGGTGGGCTAGATAAAACTGAAGAATCTCCTGACAGTATGGGCTTCCTAGGAGTGTGATGGAGTCTCCTTTGAAAGTGGTCTTTCCCTAATTCTGTTACTTGGTTTACTGTGTATCACTCTTTCCAGATCCACGACTGGTCAAAAGGCTGTGCCTATGATGACTGACTACCACTTGAAAAAGGTCTGTAGGGGGCATTTGCATGCATCAGGAGGCTTCATATAGCAGTGCTATATCAAAAGAGCATCAGCCATTGGCAACAATGACCAAGATTTGCAGAAAGGCCTATGGCATTTCCTAGACTCCAGGTATTTAGACCATACCTAAAAATGGCTGTGAGACATTTAGTAAGAGAAGGTTAAGAGGTGATATGATAGCCCTGTTTAAATATTTGAAGGAATGTCATATTGAGGGAGCAAGCTTGTTTTCTGCTGCTCCAGAGAACAGGACCTGGAACAATGATGCAAGCTACAGGAGAAGAGATTCCGCCTCAACATTAGGAGGAACCTCCTGACAGTAAGGGCTGTTCGACAGTGGAACACACTTCCTCGGAGTGTAGTGGAGTCTCCTTCCTTAGAGGTCTTTAAACAGAGGCTTGATGGCCATCTGTTGGGGATGCCTTGATTGATAGTTCCTGCATGGCAAGGGGTTGGACTGGATGGCCGTTGTGGTCTCTTCCAACTCTACAGATCTATGATATTCTCATAAAAATTACCTCTTCTTCCTGTAGCTCTTTCAGCCAGACGCTTCTGGGGGATCCTTTTCTTCTCAACCATCGCTACCATTCTGCTCCATTCTTGATTATCCAAGCTCCACCTCCATTCCAAAGGAAACCCCATTGGCTGTTGCTATGTACGGAATCCTGCACCTCTTCTTCCAATTCCCTTGGAACCATGTCCCCATCTTCCTTCTGGCCTCCCAACAGCTGGCAAAGGCTTCTTTTTCTGCAATGAGATGCCAGAGGATGTACTTCACTGGACTCATTCCTATCTATGGGGAAAAGGCAAACACTCTGTCTTGGTTGCTTATGATATTTTTGAGGAATTTTCTTACAGAGACTGCAGGGCTGACACCACCACAAGGCTTTAGATATGCCTCTTATGAGGTGACCATCCCAAGGAAACTGGCTCCCAGATATGGACAACACCAACACAGAGAGGTTAGCTACTTTTTGCAGATTGAAGGGAAAGGTCACTTTCTATACCTGAAGCAGAAATGGGGATTAGTCCCTAAACACTTTCCTGTCTTCACCTACAATAAGGATGGGGAACTCCAGGTGGACTATCCATTCGTCAGGGACGACTGCTTTTACCAAGGTGTTGTGCAGGGCAAGCCTTCTTCTTTGGTCACAATCAGTACTTGTTCAGGAGGACTCAGGGGTATCTTGCAATTAAAAAATAAGACATATGAAATTGAGCCTGTGCAAATATCCAGTACCTTTCAACATGTGGTGTATCGCTTGGAAAAGAAAGAAGGTGCTGTCCGTATGATGTGTGGGCTGACAGAAGAAGAGCAAAAACGTCAACAATCCATGATGCAGAACACAGAGAATGGAGTGGCAAAACATGATTCCAGTGAAAACTGGTCGACACAAACTAAATTTGTGAAGGTGGCTGTTGTAGTGGAGCATGAACTATTTGTGAAGTTTGACAAAAATGATACACTTACTGCTCTACAAGTTCTGGATGTTGTGCACACTGCAAATTCATTGTATGACCCACTTCCTCTTCAGTTGTCTATAGCTGGACTTGAGATCTGGTCCATAAAGAATCTCATAAAAATTTCTGACACCATAAATGGCACACTATTGTCATTCACACATTGGAGAAGAGACTCCCTTGCTCAACGTCTAGAGAATGATGTTGGTCACTTATTTGTATATAAGACCTTTGGAACTATGCTTGGATTGGCATACCTAGGAACAATTTGTGATAAGAATTGGGGATCTGCTGTTGAATCCTATGAGACTTCCAGTTTGTTTCATTTTTTCTAACACATTTGCTCATCAGTTAGGACATGTTCTTGGTATGAAACATGATAAGAAATACTGTAGTTGTGATCGAGATAACTGTATTATGGCTGCAGTTCAGGCACCCACCGATCAATTTAGCAACTGCAGTTATAATTATTATTTTAAACTAACTAATTATTATTGTTTGTTAATTCCACCAGACCCTGAAAAAATGTATAAAATAAAATATTGTGGCAACAAGGTGGTGGAAAAAGGTGAGGAATGTGACTGTGGCTCAAAAGCTGAATGTGAGTTGGATCCATGTTGCCAATCTAATTGTACTCTCCATTCTAGTGCCAATTGTGCTTTTGGACAATGCTGTGCCAACTGCCAGTATCTCCCAGCTGGATCCATTTGCAGAAAGGAAAATAGCATCTGTGATCTGCCTGAATATTGCAGTGGAACTTCAGTGTGGTGTCCTAAAGATGTTTATGTGCAAGATGGTACCCCATGCAGTGATTTTACTTTTTGTTATCATGGAAACTGCACTACTCACAATGAGCAGTGTAAAAGGATATTTGGCAGCAAAGCAAGAGCTGCTTCAGAGAATTGCTTCAGAGAGGTTAATGCTCAAGGTGATCGGTTTGGTAACTGTGGATACAGACATGGAAAGTATAATAAATGTAATGCTGAGAATATCCTGTGTGGCCGACTCCAGTGTGATAATGTGGATGAGATACCGTCTTTGGAGGAATACAACACCGTAATTCAGTCCCCCATTGGCAATGGTCAATGTTGGGGTACAGCCTACCACAGTGGAATGGAGATTTCTGACATTGGAGCAGTGAGAGATGGCACTTCTTGTGGCACTGATGTTATGTGTATTGATGGGAAATGTGTGAATGTCTCCCTCTTAATGTATGACTGCAATGTCACAAAGTGCAACAATCGAGGACTATGCAACACTCACAGACATTGCCATTGTGATTATGGTTGGGCCCCTCCTAACTGTCTCTATAAAGGGTATGGTGGCAGCACAGATAGTGGGCCTGCTCCATCACGGAAGCGCACCACAAAATTTAGCAGAACAGGAATTATTATAGGATTAATATATATCTTTTCCTTTATCGCTTTTTGGACTGTTATGATTGTCTATCATTCAAGAAGGGACTGATGCATCAGCTTAGATGGCAGAGGACAATATTCAGTCCACCATAATTAAAATAGCAAAAGAGGCTATCGCAGCAGCACCCAGTAACCAATGTGTCACATGTGTACACAGAAAATAATAGGCAGGATTCTGCGGTGGCAACAAAGTAGTGGAAAATGGAAAAAATGTGATACTGGGTCACAACCATAGGGTGAGTTGGATCCATTTTGTTAATCTAATGGTACTTAGATGCCACCTGTGGTTTCAGCCAGTGCTGTATCCTTGTCAGTATCTTCTACTTCAGTCCACGAGTAGAGAAAAGACTAGGGTTTGTGATCTTCCTGAGTGCTGCTGTAGAACGTCAGAGTAAAGTCCTGAAGATGGTACCCCAAAGATGATGCACAGTGTTATCATGGAAGTTTCTATACTAACAATAAGCAGAGTAGAATGATAATTGGAAAGAAAGCCACTGTTGATTCAGAAGGTTTCTTCAAAGTAATGAATGCTCACATGGGCTACTGTGCCCCAACCATGGCATTTATTAAAAATATGGAATCCTGAGAATGTCTTGTGTGGCTAAATCCCATGTAAACTTGTTTAGAAGTAAAATGCTTTGATGGAATGTAGCATTATAATTCAAGCAACCACTGGCAATAATGAACAATGCTGGGATATAGTGGAATGGAGACAGATAATATTGGGGCAGTGAAATGTGGCACTCCCTGTGGCACTGACATATGCATTGATAGGCAATGTGTGAAGGTGTCCCTCTGAAAATCTGAACCTGATCTCAAAAAGTATCATAATCAGGGAATATGCAATACCTGAAAAGATTGGTATTGTGATTATGGATGGACCTCTTCTGAGTAAGTGAAGACAGTTCACTGGAGGCAGAATTGACATTAGGCCCCTTCTGCTACGGAAGAGTGGTACCTTTGTGGTAATTACTGCAGGAACTGTGTTGGTCCTTTCTACTGCTGTTGTATGTCTGGCCTCTTTCTATGCTACGAGAATCAACTGAGTTATCATTTTGAAGAGTAAGTCTAAAACTCCATCCAACAGCATGCAATGGGAGGCAAGTCCACAATAAATCACAGAACTGAAGTATGTATGAAGTACAAAAATTGCAGAATGGAAATAAGGGATAGTGTTAAGCAAAAATACTGTATGCGTATATTTGCATTTGCAAGCTTATTTTTATAGCTTCTTTTTATGGAATTTATTTACTAAGAAGTTTGGTTTATTATAGTTTTGGGTTTCTCAGCAGGGAAGAAACTCTGCTATTTGTTGACGCTGTCTATTCTTCAATCTAAATGTCTCACACTAGCCTACTTGGAAGAATCAACTGGCCCCTCTGAAGTGGAAAACAAAAGACTCTGAACAATAGGCCAGTTCCTATACAAGAGCCTTTACCTGGAGACTCTTATGTAAACCATTGTGTGCTGCCAGAGTAACTGAGATTCTATCTTCAAGGTGCGCTGGGTGTATCAGGATAAGATTGCAACTAAATCTTTTAATATAAAGTTACACCATCATAGTGATTCTGTGCCCGTGAAGCAGTGCAGTTGTCCTCCACTACTGAAAATGAACGTGAAGCAGTGCAGTTGTAAAAAAGAATACTGATAACTAGAGAAGCAAACAATAAGAATATCAAACCCACAAAAATGGCTTTATGGCAAACAACTAAGGCAAAAAACAAAACAAAAAAAAATTACCATTTTAATTGTAATAAACACAAGGCAGGACTTACCCAGTGAAAACAAACTGCATGTAGCCATATCAAACTCAACAGAGGTGGATCTCTACTTAAAATTCCAACAGTACAGATTTCTTTTGAATAAAACCAAATGGAACACCAGTGCATTAACTGAGTTCAGACTACATTTGTTGGGAAATATAGCAATCAGGAGAAAATAATCCATCTGCTTCAGTTTTAAATCAGTAATGATGGCCCATATACAATGAATCTTTGGAAAAGTAATTTCTATATGTCCTGGTAATGAAGGTAACTATAAATAAGCAATAATTCTCCACAAATGCACTGCTTAGGTTGCAGTAAAGGTCATAATAATCAAATTGGCCCATCTTATTTGAATGGATACCTTTGGTTCCTTTAGCTTATATGCTGATATATGGCAGTTTGAATTTTTTAAAAATGCAAACATAAAATATGGCCTGTAGAATAAATACGATAAACCCATTTCTCCACAGGGCTGTCTGCTGGTGGATGATTACATCCTTCTACTCCATTAGATCTTCACTAAATTTTTTGATTTATTTTTCATTAAAAATAAAATTTATATCCATACAAATAAACAAGAGATCATTAAAAAACAAAATAGAAATACTATAACTAAATAGCATATACAATAATGTTAGTAATCAAAATGAAAGAAAAACAGAGGGCCAGTAAAGGCAGAAATGGGGGTGTGGGAAATCTTGCTATTCTCCAAATTCTGAGTAAAGTCCATAAAAATGTTCAAACAATATATTTTAATTTTTTTCCTGTTCAAGCTCCTAAGTATACCAACAGTTAGTTAAGTATTTGCAGTTTTAAGGGTTTCAGGTACAATTCAGAATTTACATATTTCCACAATTACAATCTATAACACACAGGAGGAAAAAAGGCTAGGTTATTTTTGTCTTGATATTATTTCAGCTGGAAAGGACTATATCCCATATTTCTCTAAATCATTCTGTATGACTAGAGGGGTTTATTGCTTTCCTGTCTGGTGTAATACACATTTTTGCATACATGTTGTAAGCCTACAGGTTCCACACTTCTTCATAGCACATTAGAGTGATTTAGGATTTGCTGGAAAATTGTATTCTCTCACCATTGGAATTAAATTTAGAAGTGATTTCCAAAAATAATTCACTAGATCTGCATGGAGAGGGGCTTGTTCTCTGGCACAAATCAGAGTTAAATTATGATTATAGTTGGTATGATGTAAAATACTATTGATAAGTTTTCTTTTTAAAAAAATTGTGTTGAACAAAAGTTAGCAGCTATGTTATTAAATATCTGGAAGTACCTTTGTTTATACATAAGTGATTTATTTGTCTTATGCATTTTTGGTAACAAATATGTGTTTGTTCCATTATGTAATGCATCAGTAAAGCTAATATTTCACTAATCAGATTCTAAGTTGTCTGATTTCTTACCTAACTTTTGAATTTAGGTTTATCTTGTAGTTGCTGATATTAACCAGATGTACACTTATTACATGACAGACTTGATAAAGCTGAAAAACTGGAGAAGATTATCCTTTCATAAGTATTGTTAGTTCATCATTCAAAACTGTGTTGTGATCAATGACCAAGTTACTATATTTAGAAAGACAATATTGTAATTTCCTACCTCTCAAAGTACTTTTTCTGTCCAGCAAACTGACAAGAGAAGCAGGGAGGCTGAAGTCCAGATATGCTTTGGCATGTCTTTGCAAGTCTTCAAAGTAACAAATATAGAACTGTGCAAGGATGACGTGAGAAGGAAAAGGAAAAAGAGAAAAAGCTAACATCTCACCCTTAGCTGACACACCTACAGGCATAATATTGCCTTAATGTTATTGTAGTAAAGAATTATGTATCACCTTTCAAGACTGATAGATTTATTATAGCCTAGGATTTTATGGCCATGAAAGCTTGTGACACTTCCTCAGATGCATGCAGTACAGTACTGAACTTCTTGTTTGTGTGGGGGACTTAGCTTTTCCTTTCTTTTCTTTTGCATTTATGTACCCTCAGAATGAAAGTCCATTCCAGATCAGAGACAACTGGAACCATCTTTGCAACAACCAGCAAATCAAGAACAAATTAGCTTGATTTGTTTTCTGGACAGCTTTCAACCCTGCTCTCCACATATTATTCTTTGTAGTGTTATTTTTGTGTGCTTTCAAGTTGCTTCCAATGTATGGCAGCCCTAAAGTGAACCTATCACAGGGGTTTCTTGGCAAGATTTGTTCAGAGTGAGTTTACCTTTGCTTTCCTCTGAAGCATAGACTGTGACTCGCCCAAGGTCACTCAGTGGGTTTCCATGGCTGATCAGTGATTCAAACTATGGTCTCCCAGAGTCATAGTCCAATGCTCAAACCATTTCACCACACTGGATCTCAAGGTCTAGCTCTTTAAGATGATGCATTGTTCATATGCATGATCTTAAATTTTATGTAGATTTCAAAGAGTCTGTCTGTTCTGTTCTGAGGATGGTGATAAGAAAAGAAACAGGAAAAGGAAGAAGAAAGACAATCCAGTGCATAAAGTACATGTACACACAATTGGCATTCTTTCCTTGTGGATCAGAGCTAGATGGGTCTTCTTCATCTAACCTTGTATCAGTCAAAACATGTCCAGAAAGGAGTGCATACTTCCTTTCTCACTATTTCATTTATTGTGTAGTTTCTGGATGAGGTAGTAAGACAGAAAGCTGGATTTGCAGAAGTCGCCCATTGGTAGGGAACTCTTAAGAAAACAAAAAAGCAAGAAGGCAGCCTTTGCACTCCAGCTGGACATTACTACATCCAAGGGTACTAAAAGAACTGACAGAAGTAATCTCAGAACCACTGGCAATAATCTTTGAGAACTCCTGGAGAACAGAGAAGTCCCAGCAGACTGGAGGAGGCAAATGAGGTCCCCATCTTCAAAAAGGGAAAAAAGAGGACCCAAACAATTGCCACCTTGTTAGCTTGACGTCAATACCAGGAAAAATTCCAGAGTAGAACTTAAAACCTAGAATGTGTGAAAATTTAGAAGGGCCTGCCATAATCGCAAAAAGTCAACATGGATTTCTCAAAGTTAACTGTATAAAGAAATGGATGTCTGGAATATTAATGGGAGCTGAACATTTATGGAAATTGAATGTATTTTCTATGAGTTTGTCTTTTATTTTTGGAAAACTGATAATATATATATATATATAAACAAGTCATGCCAGACCCAGCCATCTCTCTCTCTCTCTCTCCCACACACACACACACACACAATTACTAGCCTGGTAGATAGAGGGAATCCTGTAAATGTAGCATATCTTGATTTCAGTAAGGGCTTCGACAAGGTTCCCCCCCCCCCCCCAATATTCTTTTAGACAAGGCTGCTGTTAGGTGGATTTGTTATTGGTTGACCTGACAAACCCAGAGTGTGCTCACCAATGGCTCATCTTTATCCTGGAAAGAAGTGACTAGAGTGGTGCTACAGGGTCTGTCCTGAGCCCAGTTCTATTCAACATCTTTATCAATAACTTGAATGACGTATAGAGGGCTGCTTATGAAATCTGTAGATGACACCAAATTAGGAGGGGTAGCCAACACTACAGAGGACAGGATGAAAATTAAAAATGACCTTAATAGTTTAAAAAGCTGAACCAAAACTAACAAATAATATTTCAACAGGGGGAAATGTATGGTACTAAACTTAGGCAGAGGAAATGAAATGCACAGATATAGGATGGGTGGCACGTGGTTTAATAACAGTACACGTGAAAAGGATCTAGGAGTCCTAGTTGACCACAAGTTGAACACGAGTCAACAGTGTGAGGCGGCAGCTAAAAAAAGCCAATGTGGTTCTGTACTGCATCAACAGAAGTATACTGTCTAGATGGAGGGAAGCAATAGTACCATTCTATTCTACTTTGGTCAGGGCTCATCTGGAATACTGTGTCCAGTTCTGAGCACCACAATTCAAAAAGGATGTTGACAAGCTGTCTAGAGGAGAACAACTAAAATGATGAAGGGCCTGGAAACCATGCCCTATGAAGAGTGACTCAGGGAGCTGGGTATATTTAGACTGGAGAAGAGAAGGTTAATAGGTGATATGATTGCCTTGTTTAAATATCTGAAGGAATGTTATATTGTGGATGGAGCAAGCTTGTTTTCTCCAGTTCGAGAGAGTAAGACTTGGAGCAGTGGATGCAAACTAGAGGAAAAGATATTGCACCTCAACATTAGGAAGAACTTCCTGAAAGTAAAAGCTGTTCAACAATGGGACACATTCCCTCAGAGTGTGATAGAGTCTCTTTCTTTGGAGATTTTAAACAGAGTCTGGATGACCGTCAGAGGTGCTTTGACTGTGGACCTTACCACACGGGGGCTTTTTGAGCGTCAGTTCGCATTGGCCGATTCGTATTCGCGTCATATCATATCATTCATCCACACTCGCGCTCTCTGAATACGCTTTGCCGATTCGTATTCACGTCATATCGTATCGTTCATCCACACCTGGGCGGCCTTCCGGATCGAGGTCTTGCGCATCGGCCAATGCGTATTCACGCAAAGCGAGGCCAGTGCAGATTGTATCACCACACCAGCCCAATACAATGTGTGTTCACTGATGTGCATCGGCAGCTTTGCGCATGCTCTGTGGGGCTCTGAATGGGGCGTAACATTTTTAACTTCGGGGGGTGAAGAATGAGGTCACTGTTTAGCGCGGTATATCGCGAGATTTGCTGCCTTTAGCCACTTACGAAAGGGGTATGCACCATCTGTATATGTGTGTGTGTGTGTGTGTATATATATATATATGCACACACATAAATACATACCTACATACTTATATATATATATATATACACATAGTGGTACAGCCAAAAGTGTGATGCCTTTTTTATGTGTACACACACATTTGTCTGTATGAGAGTTTTTATATATGTGTGTGTGTGTGTGTGTGTGTGTGTGTGTGTGTGTGTGTTTAGATTGTAAGCCTGAGGGCAGGGAACCGTCCAATTAAAAAGATTGTATGTACAACGCTGTGTAAATTTACAGCTTTATAAATAAAGGTTAATTTTATATATATACACACACACACACACACACACAAGAACACACTGTGCCACAGCCAAAAGTGTGATGCCTTATTTATATGTGTACACACACATCTGTCTGCTTGAGTGTTTATATAAGGGTGTGTGTGTGTGTGTGTATATATATATCTGTATGCACACACACACACTTATAGTGTTACTGCCAAAAGTGTGAAGCCGTATTTAGATGTGTACATACACAGCTGTCTCTGTGTGTGTGTGTATACACATACATATACATAAGCACACTCACGCATACACACACACACACACACATATATATATACACACACACAAACTGTGGAACAGTTGAAAATGTAATGCTGCATGTATATGCTGGCACACACATCTTTGTGTGTGTGTGTGTGTATGTGTATACACATACACACACACATACATATACACACACACACACAAACTGTGGAGCAGCTGAAAGTGTAATGCTGCATGTATATGCTTGCACACACAACTTTGTGGGTGTGGGTGTGGGTGTGTGGGTGTGGGTGTGTGTATATATATATATATTTATATATATATATATACACACATACATATACATATACACACACGCATCTATATATATACACAGACACACACACACACACACACACACACACACACACACACAAACTGTGGAGCAGCCGAAAGTGTAATGCTGCATGTATATGCTTGCACACACATCTTTGTGTGTGTGTGTATATACATATACACATACACACACACATACATATACACACACACACACAAACTGTGGAGCAGCTGAAAGTGTAATGCTGCATGTATATGCTTGCACACACAACTTTGTGGGTGTGGGTGTGGGTGTGTGGGTGTGGGTGTGTGTGTATATATATATATATATATAGTATATATACACACATACATATACATATACACACACGCATCTATATATATATACACAGACACACACACACACACACACACACACACACACACACACAAACTGTGGAGCAGCCGAAAGTGTAATGCTGCATGTATATGCTTGCACACACATCTTTGTGTGTGTGTGTGTGTATATACATATACATATACACACACGCATACACACACACACACACACAAACTGTGGAGCAGCTGAAAGTGTAATGCTGCATGTATATGCTTGCACACACATCTTTGTGTGTGTGTGTGTGTGTGTACACACACACACACACATATACATATACATTCCCCCCTCCCCGGACACAAAAGGTTTCTGCTTTATCTCGTTCAGTGGAAATAACGCTCCCCAGCCCCAGCGGTTGTGCTAAAAGGGGAAAGGGCCACTGGAAGGAGAAGGGGGAAATTCCAGCGCAGCATCATGGGAGATTTGTAACCGGTGGTTTTCGGGAGAACCAGCGGATTGGATGTACACACCAGCCAAAGCAGCAGAGGTTCCGCACTGGCCATCAATGCGGATCCAGCCAATCCCCTAATTTTGCGGACTCGGAAAACAGAGGAGCCAGCTGCCTTCAGTTTGGAACCCAGCCGTGAATACGCATTGGCCAAAGCATATTCACGTTATATCGCATTGGTCAATGCGTATTCAGAGCTCACAGGTGTGGAACTCCAATGCTATATAACGCGAATACACATCAGCCAATGCAAACTGACACTCAAAAAGCCCCCGTGTGGTAAGGTCCCACGTGTTCCTGAATGGCAGGGGGGTTGGACTAGATGGTCCTTGAGGTCTCTTCCAACTCTATGATTCTACGATTCTACTACAAGGATGAAAAAATGGATCACATGCAGCGTCCAAAGGTCATTTTGAGACACCCAGGGCCTGCAACCTGCAGTATTATCCCCCCCCCCCAATTTTTGGTAAAAAAAACAACTACCACTTTCCCATGGGATGTTATTTCTCTTTACCATCTGATTGCCAAGAAGCTAACTCAGTACTGAACCAGGACATGTTGTCAGTAATTAGTTGGATGAGAGCAAACAAACGGAGTTAATCCAGACAAGACAGAGGTGTTCCTTGTCATCTAAAAAGCAGATTAGGGAAGAAGGATTCAGCCTATGCTGAACAATGTTACATCTCACCTGAAATCTCAGACTCAGAGTAGGGGTGCTCTCCTGGATTCAACCCTGACCGTGGATACCCAGATTTCAGTACTGGCCAGACAGCATTCACACAGTTAACACCACCAGTGTGCCAACTACACTCATTCCTTGAGAATTCAGATCTGGCTGTGGTAACACATGCCTCAATTATATCTCATTTGAACTTCAGTAATGCACGCTATATGGGGCTACCTTTGGAAACTGTTTGGAAACTTCAGTGGGTCCAATATGCTGTGGCCAGAATGCTGACTGCGGCCAGTCACAGGAAGCATATAACTCCTGTTTGTTTGTTTCTGGACATAGTTCAAAGTACTATACAGCTTAGGCCCAGGCAATCTAAAAGACCCTATGTCCCTATACAAACCCGCCAGAGTCTTAAGATCCTGAGGGAAGAGTTTTCTCCTGGTCCTGCCTCCATCACAGGCCTGTCTGTGGGAACACTGTAGAGAGCCTCCTCAGGAGCTGATTCCAACCTGTGGAATTTGTTTTTTTGGAAGGTTAGGCTGATCCCCTTTCTGTTTTCATTTTACTGGTAAGCGAAGGCCTTTTTGTTTAAATAGTCTTTTAATGAGTAACTGCTTGCAGTTTTTGTGGGCCATGTGTGCTCTGTTTTTAACTTTGTTATGCTTTTAAATGATTTTACACTTTATAAAATGTAATGGTTTTAATGCAATTATTTATTGAATTGTGTTTTAATTTTTATTGTCAAGTTTTTATTTATGCTTGTTTTTCACTTTTGGAAGTCACTTTGGATCCCACATTGGAAGAAAGGCATCATTATCACCACCACCATCATTAGAAGTATGGAGGGTTTTTGCCTGGCCTGTCCCCCCCCCCAAGAATCATAGAGTTGGAAGAGACCTCAAGGGCCTCCCAGTCCAACCCCCTGCCATGCAGGAAGACACAATCAAAGCACCCCCAATAGATGGTCATCCAGTCTTAGTTTTAAAAAGGGTTTTCTTGGATCTAAAATTGTTTGGGATAATGTGATGAAATATCCCTATATACACTGTGGAGGTATGGGGCCATTCGGGGCCTTCTTAAGAAAAGAAAAATAAGATGTAGAATGCAGCAGAGGTGTGTGACCCATGAAATGGATTTTTGCTGGAGCATAATCACCTTTTCAAATTTTGGACAAGGGGAATTATTTATTCAGTGTTGCAGCAAACCACCTAGGATCAGACTTAGCTTTCTCTTACTTTTCATAGCTTTCCCTCATTTTCACCATCAAAAACATTCAATGCCCAATAAAGACACTGTGTTTAGGGCTGGCTTCTATAGTTTTTGTTGGTTTCCATACCTTTCGCAGTTTCTGATGAACCTTTGGCTCATTCTTGGAGGTCTGATGTCCAACTAGCCACACTGGATGCCAGTTGCTGTGGAGGCATCATGAGCAATCCTGGATAGAGGGAAAGATCAAGCAACTGGATTCAACTAGAAGAGGGGTTTTTTGAAAGCATAGTTGAAAAAGTACTTTTTTAAGAGAAAAAACTTAATTTGGAATAAGCTCAGAATCTCACATTGTACAAAAGTACATGAAGTGTAAGTGCAGCCCCAATACTTTTCTGTACTCCTCAAGCCCATCCAACACTCCAAAAGCCCCCAGATCCCACAAATTTAAGAATGTGTGTGAGCAGGCGGGGGGAGACACACACATCAAAATGGTCAATCACATTCTTGAAGTAAAGGAAATGCCCTCTAACCTCCCAGTATCCCCAACCCAATCTGGTTAGAAATCAAACAAAACAATCAAACAAATCAGAAAGTACAATCCCTAAGTTACTACATTGGCCAAATATCTGATGGCATGTTCTACTGTGAGTACATGAGGGTGAAATATTGTCCCCATACCAGTTGGTTAACTCTGGGACAGAGGGTGGCAGTAGCATACATTTGGAGGGTCTATACCAATCATCGATAAGCAGTAACCCACCAATTCTACACCAGAGGATGATCAGCATTTGACACCTGCTCTGTCCTTTGCATCCAATGCCCTTAGCTAGGCACTCATCTTGAATCAAGGGGAAAGGATTGTACTTTTAAAAAGAGTACCAAGGCTAATCTTCATAAGAGCGTCCCATCAAAAATATCTTTTCTTACTGTAGCTCTTTCAGCCAGATACTTCTGAAGCCCCTTTTTGTTCTCACCCAGCCACTGTTGTTCTGTTCTATTCTTGATCATCCAAGCTCCGCCCCCATTCCAAAGAAAGCCCCATTGGCTGTTGCTATGTACAGAATCCTCCTCTACTAATTCCCATAAAGCCATATCCCAACTTTGCTTCTCTCTTGTCAGTGTGTTTGCCTTTCTACAGTAAGATTCCAGAGGATGTATTTCGTGGGATTCCTTCCTCTGGATGGGAAAAGGGCAAGCACTCTATCTTGGCTGCTCATCATGTTTTTGAGTATGGAGATGTCAGAGCTGACACCACCGCAAGGCTTTAGATATGCCTCTTATGAGGTGACCATCCCAAGGAAACTGGCTCCCAGATATGGAAAAGAAGAATATCAAGGAGTCACCTATCTTTTGCAGATTGAAGGAAAAAACCATATTCTGTATTTGATGCAGAAATGGGGTCTGGTCCCTAAGCATTTCCCTGTCTTCACTTACAATAAAATTGGGGACCTCCAGGTGGACTATCCATTCATCAGGGATGACTGCTTTTATGAAGGTGCTGTGCAGGGTAAACCTTCTTCACTGGTCACACTCAGCACTTGTTCAGGAGGACTCAGGGGTGTCCTGCGATTAGACGATGAGATATATCAAATTGAGCCTGTTTGGACATCTGATATCTTTCAACATGTGGTGTATCGCTTGGAAGAGAAGGAAGATGCAGTTCATATGATGTGTGGCCTAACAGAGGAAGAGCAAAAACGACAAGAGTCCATGATGTATAATTTAGAGAATGCTGTGGCAAATGTTGATTCCAGAAGAAGCTGGGGGAGACACATTAGATATGTGAAGGTGGCTGTTGTAGTGGAGCATGAACGATTTGTGAAGTTTGACAAAAATGAAACACTTACTGCACTACAAGTTCTAGATGTTGTGCACACTGCAAATTCATTGTATGACCCACTTCCTCTTCAGTTGTCTATAGCTGGACTTGAGATCTGGTCCATAAAAAATCTCATAAAAATTTCTGACACCATAAATGACACACTATTGTCATTCACACATTGGAGAAGAGACTCCCTTGCTCAACGTCTAGAGAATGATGTTGGTCACTTATTTGTATATAAGACCTTTGGAACTATGCTTGGATTGGCATATCTAGGAACAATTTGTGATAAGAATTGGGGATCTGCTGTTGAATCCTATGAGACTTCCAGTTTGTTTCATTTTTCTAACACATTTGCTCATCAGTTAGGACATGTTCTTGGCATGAAACATGATAAAGCATACTGTGAGTGTAATCAGCGCAGTAATCAGCACAGTTGCATTATGGCCCCATACCAGGAGCACAGTGATATGTTCAGTAATTGCAGTTATAAAGATTATTTGAAACTAAGGAATTCACCGTGCCTGCTAATTCAACCAGAAAAAAAATATACATTCAAATACTGTGGAAACAAAGTAGTGGAAAATGCAGAACAATGTGACTGTGGTTCAAAAGTTGAATGTGAATCAGATCCATGTTGCCAGTATAATTGTATGTTGCGTTCAGGTGCTTCTTGTGCTTCTGGATACTGCTGTGCCAAGTGTCAATATCTTCCAGCTCAATCTATTTGCAGAGAGAAGACTGGCATTTGTGATCTTCCTGAGTACTGTAATGGGACTTCAGAGTGGTGTCCTGATGATGTTTATGTGCAAGATGGTACCCCATGCAGTGATGGCACATTTTGTTATCATGGGAATTGCACTACTCATAATGAACAGTGTAAAATTATTTTTGGCAAGAAGGCGAGAGTTGCTTCGGAGAGTTGCTTCAAAAAGATTAATGCTAAAGGTGATCGCTTTGGTAACTGTGGAGCTAGAAATGGAGCTTATAACAAATGTAATGCTGAGAATATTCTATGTGGCCGAATTCAATGTGATGATGTGGATATCTTGCCTTCTTTAGGAAAACAGAACACTATCATTCACTCATATGCTGACAAGGTTCAGTGCTGGGGTACAGTTCACCAAGGAAAGGAGGCAGCTGATATTGGAGCAGTGAAAGATGGCACCTCATGTGGCACTGATAAGATATGTATTGAAGGACAATGTGTGAATGTGTCCCTCTTGAAATATGACTGCAATGTCACCAAATGTCATAATCGGGGAGTATGCAACACACACAAACATTGTCACTGTAATTATGGCTGGGCCCCTCCTGACTGTCTAAATAAAGGTTATGGTGGCAGCATTGACAGTGGACCCCCTCCACCAAAGAAGCATAATATGAGTTTTGCGAGAATAGTAATTATTGTAGGAATTGTATATATTTCTTCTATTGCTGTTGTGTGGGCAGGCGTGATAGTGTATTTTAGGAACAGGTTGATAGATCAATTTAGAAGGCTGAGGACAAGATATCACCCAACAGATTTAAGTCAGGAAGAAATCGCACAGTAGACAAAAGTAGTGACTAATGCCCAGTATGTCAAATGTAAGCACAGAAAATAGTGGACAATATTTTGCTGATATACATTTGAGAGTGCAAGTATTGAGTATTATTTTTAAAGCTGTCTTTTTAATGAATTTTTTTTCTAGATTCATTGGTTTATAAGATTCTTGGGCCAATCAAATATATATTGAGACTCTCCATTCTATACTTCATAAAAAAATCTATCCATTTACCCCATGGGAGGATGTATCCCTGAAACATACACTATACAAAAGCCCAGTTCTCAGATTTCCCCCCTAAAACCTACATAAACAGATTTTGTGTATGTAACCAACCACAATTTAATATTTTCTGCATCAATACAGGATTGCAATCAAATCCCCCAATATCTGTCAGAAAGAAAGTTATGATACTCTAGTGTTTTCATGTGAACACATCAAAAGATATAGATAACATTAATATTTGAAGGACAAAACATAGAATTATCTGTAATTATACCAATTATATATGTTAGAATGTAAAAGGCACAACTTAAATACTGGAAGCCCAAATATTAAAATACATATAGTACATATAAACATCTTCAATCCAATATGGGTATAACATCAGTCCAGTTCTCATCAGTGCAGAAAAAGAATCAAATTTTCAATCATCACTTTGCATTAATTTCTGTCAACATGTCTCTTCATCAGTATGTATTCAACTGTTTCATCGTGTGAAATAATCAGCTGGGGTAAAAAACCTATGACACTGTCACACCAATAATGGAAGTTTTCCAAGGAATCTCTAGTATTTCAGATCATTTGAAATATCATTCAAATGATTTTTTACTGGTCAAAGAAATGTTATATTTGTCAATACCAGAAGTGTTTACAAATAAGTGAAAATGAATACCATATTAATATACTTACTTCATATTCCCATTTAAAATAATTGCTTTTCTCACTACTACCAATATGAATTTTGTTGCTACTAATTACATGCATAGCATTTTGTCTGCCATCAAATATTTACAATAAAATTAAGATGCTCTATCTAATAGGATGGTCAGTAAAGGGACAAGGCCCAACTTAAAATTAAAAAACAAAAAACAGAAACAGAAAGCCATGTTCCATTGATTTTTGCCGCCTGGATATTACAAAGTCAGTCTTTAAGAAGAGGGGAACAGCCACTATCGGCAAAAGGTTCTGTGCCTCAGGCACCAGTCAAGAGTTGAGCATTAATTACATGAAGTAGAAGTTGACTAACCCCACATTTCAAAAGAGTCCACTGGTCTCTTGAACAACTTCTCCTCAAGTACATGTCATTGCCTTGCTCTTGCTCTGCTCCTAACTCTTCCTTCCAGCTGTCTTCCTAGACTCCTTGCACTTCTGTTTGTTTTTTTAAACCAAAACCTATCATGCCATGTCTGCAATTATAACCAATTATGTTTGCAGGTTTCTTTTGGCTTACTAACCCAACACTGGTGTTAGCTGTCCCAACCCTCCAATTTCTTCCTGCACACAAAACTACTGCTGATAGTGCTGGTCTGCACTACACATGAGTCCAACCCATGCACTTAAGATTCTTGGTCAGATTCTCTCTTTGTTTATCTCATGATGCCCAAAGAGGTATTTGCTATCTGAGGCAGAGCAGCAAATTGCACAGCTATTCTCATTCAAATTTCATAATACTACTAAACCAAGTCAATTTTAAAGGATTATTTGGTGTAGCTTTGTCTTTCCCATTCTCATTCTCTCACTCTTTCCCACTATTGCTGTATTTAACCTCACTTGTGCAGCTTGAGCATATTTATCTGTTTATTGAGAATTGCTACTGGTGTCAAGGACATTTGTTTTCCAATAAAGATGAACAGGATTTTATCACAGTCTAGACTCTAGCTGTATTCCAAACATAAAACATAACATAAAGACCACACAAATAGGTTAGCCCAGTCAGAGGGATTAATACATACACGGACAGCACTTAAAATCTCTCTCTCTCTCTCTCTATCTATCTATCATCTATCTATACACAAACACATTCACTTTATATGAAATACAAACGTTAATGTATACATGCTGGTGTCTTACTTCTTCTCATAGCAGCTCACAAACCACTGCTTAAGCAGTGGTTCTTAACCTATGATCCATGGACTCCCCGGAGTGCCGCAGTATCCTCACAGGGAGTCCAAGAAGGCCAACTCTCTTCCTTTTGCCTCGCTAATGCCTGTTAGGCTCAACTCCACTCTGAAAAGTGGAGAGTGAAAAAGAGAGAGAGGAGGAAGAGGAGGAGGAGAGAGAGATCCATCCCTCCGTCCCACCAGTCCAAGCAACAACAACACAACTATGCCAAATCTCCGTCTCTCGCCTCTGCCTTTCTAGCCCTCCTCACCTTGGCCACTTCCTCTCTGGTTCCTCCAAGAACTCCAAAAAAACACCTCATGCCAACAATGCCTTGGCAAAACAAGTCCCCCAAACCCCAGATAGGTGTCCCTCCTCTCTTGGTGGCTCTCTGACTCCCTTTGTTTCCTCCCATCCAACTCATTTCACTGGAGTGAAAAAACTGTCTTGTGCTTTGGGTCTGCCAGTGTACACAGAGTTGGAGGTGAAGGGAGGCATCAACAGGTAGGTAGGCAGGCTGGCGGGTGGGCACAGCATTAGCAACAGTGATAGAACAGAGGAAAGTACACAATGGATATCTGTGAGTGCGTGAGTGAGTGAGTGTATTACATATATATAATGCATAGAAAAAGAGTGCTGAGGATACCATGGGCAGCTAAAAAGACAAACAAAAGGGTCCTGGAACAGATCAAATATGAACTGACCCTGAAAACCAAAATGACAAAACTGAGGCTGTTGTACTTTGGCAACATCATGAGAAGGCATGAAGCATTAGAAAAAACAACAATGCTAAGAAAGATAGAAAGCAGTAGAAAGAGAGGAAGATCATAATCCAGATGGCTGGACTCAACCTGGGAGGTTATGGGCCTGAATTTCCAGGACCTAAGCAGAGAGAGCAGTGGAGGATAGGGGGTCTTGAAGATGTCTCGTCCACAGGGTCACCATGAATTAAGGCTGACTTGAGGGCAGTTAACAACAACAACAACAGTGTGTATGCATGTGTGCATGCTCATGTGTGTGTGCTTCTGCCTTCAGGAGCCCCCCCTTCTGTCAAAGAAGCACACGGGGGGGGGGGGGGAGAGTGTGAAGTGAGTTTGATATTTCTACCTCATATGCACATCCAACAAGCAAAGTCCCAACTTCTCATGCCACTTGACATTACTGCTGACACACAGAGAGCAGTGAAGATACATCAGAGAGGCTTTTAGTGACAACTGAGTGAGAATAAAAAAATTTAGCTATTAAATCTGGTATAACAAGCCTTGTAAGTGAAATGCAGGAGTGTGTGCATTACTTATTTCTCTCTTCTCTCCAAATTTGAAGACCCTTGATGAACACGTTTAAATGAATATATGGTGTTAAATTACCAAAGATGATTTACATAACTTTAAAGTAAACAATAAAGACATTGGCGGGATACAGACGGGCAGGGGAAGACATCTTGGAGGTGTATTCTGCTGAATACGGAGCCTCCAGACCGCCCGCCCCGGGGGCGTGGCTCAGGTGTATGGGGTTTCCACATGGGGGGCAGTGAAGACGCCTCACCTGGGGCCGTTTCTGACCCGCAGTTTCCATACCGCCGCCTCGCAGGACGCTGCAAAGAGAGAGGCAGCTTCCTCATGGGCGGCCAAAAACGGGGCTTTTTTTTTCTTTTGCTGGCTGGCGGATGCGCCGCTGCGCAGCTGCGGCGCTCAGCACCAGCGGCAGAAAGCATATGTGCACATTTAAAGCACCCAAGCCCCTTTAAACTTTTTCCCCCGCCCTGGCCAAGAACAAAGGTGGTCTCCTACCAGCTGGTGATCAGCTGGTGTTGGCATCTTTGTCCGCTTGCACGTTGCCAGTGTCACCAGCATCATGGATGCCTCCTCTCCTTTGGTCCTCGCGCTCTTGCTGAATCTGCAATGCACAGCCACAGCTGTCGCTGCTGCCACTGCTGTCCTCCTGCCATCCCCCATCACCTCCCTTGTACATATGTAAATATTTAAAGTTTTAGCATATTTTTATTGTTAGGTGAAAATGGCGCAGGAATGTGTGTAGGGGTTCACTTTAAATTCCAAACTTTCCACAATTCTAGCAGCGCATGTGTACATGTTGCTCTAGGGTTAGGGTTAGAGTTACGAGCATTAAAATAGAGAGCAGCTGTGCTGCAGCTTCCACATCTGGATGGCATCTGACGCTCTAATTAGAGCCTCGGTGCAAACTGCGCATGTTCCAGGACCCCGACTCATTATGCAACGCAGCAGACACGGAGCTTTTAAATGGGCAACTTAAATTAGCGGCGTAACAATTCTGGCGTACTGTGCAGCAGCTTATAGACGGAGCTGCGCAGTTGTGCAGTATATAGAAAAGAAGCGGGGAAAAGCGGCACCTTTTTAATGCTGCTTCTTCCCACTTGGGGCATGCGGGCAGCGCGTTCATGGCGGCATTCAGGTAAGGGCCGTCTAAAGGCTACACCTTCATGACGTCATGAGCACACCCCTTTTTGCCCGTCTGTATCCCGCCATTGAAATAGTTCAAGTCTTCCATCCCTTGGCTCAATCATTAATCAGAGAGAAGAGTGCAGTCAAAAAAATCAGAAGACTATGGAAATTATCACACATGAAAAAAGGAGAGGAGCAAAGTGGATCACTCCCAACTTTTATCCCATCCTTACTGCACGATTTCATGAAGATCATCACACATCATGTTTATCCATCATTCCATCAATTAAGTAGAAATGTCCCTTCACCTTTCATTAACAGAAACTTCAGTTGTCTGGTAATTTTCGTGCGATTGCGTGACAAAGACAGGAGCTATCCACTTTGCTTCCGTCCTTTTTCACATGTGATAATCTCCTATGACTTTGAAGGACAGCTGTGAAGAAACTAGACAAGATCCTGTAGTGTAAATATATCCAAAATACACTGCAGAAATAATCCAGTTTGAGACCGCTTTAACAGCCCTGACATAATGCTAGGTAATTCTAGGAACTGTAGTTTTGTGAGACATTTAGCCCTTTCTTTCAGAGAGCTCTGGTGCCACCACAAACTACAATTCCCAGGATTCCTTAGCACTGAGCCAGGGCAGTTAAAGTGGTCTCAAACTGGATGATTGCAGTGTGTTTTGACCTGGTGGTGTCTCATTCATAGGGTTGCCTTAAGGTCAAGTTGACTTGAAGGCAGCTAACAACAAAGGGGTTTTAAATCCTGATCTAGTAGTCTGTAGCAAGAAGAGATATTTAAGAGGGGTCCATGGTAAAGGAGAGGTTAAGAACCACTGGCTTAAAGAGTCCACTGCAAATTTAATCTCTCTCTCTCTCTCTCTCTTCATCTACACTGCAGAAATAATCTACTTTTACACCACTTTAACTGCCGTGGCTCAGTGCTCTTGAATTCTGGGATTTGTAGTTTGTTTTGGCACCAGAGCTCTCTGACAGAGAAAGCTAAATGTCTCTCAAAACTACAGTTCCCAGAATTCCTTAGCATTGAGTCAGGGCAGTTACAGAAGTGCAAACTATATATTTCTGCCCCGCCGATTCCGACTCTGTTGCTGATATCTTATCTTCTGGCCCAGCCCTTGGCTTCCTAGAGATCCCACAACACAAACATACTCACACACTCTTACGTTTGACAGAAGGTGAATGCTCACCAATATAATTTGATGCACACTGGAACAAAAAATCTCAACTCCACATATACATGGATGATATCTGAACTGGCTTGACTAAGGGTGTAGCCACACTGCAGAATTAAAGCAGATTGATACTACATTAATTGCCATGAATCTATCCTATAGAATCCTGGGATCTGTGGTTTGGTGAGGTATACAGTCTGGTCTGTCAGAGAGCTCTGGTGCCTCACCAAACTACAAATCACAAGATTCTGTAGCATAGAGTCATGGCAGTTAAAGTGATGTAAAACATCTACAGTTCTGCAGTGTGGATTCATCTGAAGAAAGAGATTGTGGTGTTGTGGACACCTTGATGAAGTTTGTAGCTGATGAGAAAAAATCCTATATTGTACATAAGTAGAAAGGGAACTGAAAAATAAAGTTAGCATTACTGTAATAACAATAACAATAATAATAATAAATTCTTACTCACCTCTCCCCAAGGCTTGAGATGGGATACTACATAGATTAAAATACCTGCAACCATTTAAACACATTAAGTTAAAACCCATAAACATCGGGCACATTAAAATTATCTAGCATAAAACCAAAATATCCCAATTTAAAAGTCACTATTTAAAACTGGCTGTGTGGGCCTGCTGGAATAGATAAGTCTTTAATACTGCCTTATCCATGGATTTTTATCAATGGATTCAAGCATCCACGCTTGAAAATATTTTTAAAAATTCAAAATAGCAAACCTTTATTTTCCATTTTATATAAGGGACACCATTTTGCTCGGGGACTTCCCACACAGACAATAATTAATGTGTATAATTCAAGGACTGAGGGTAGCAGGACTTGAAACCCTAGGAATTTCTAGACTCCGTTTCATCTGTGATTTCTTCAGCTACGTACTAGTAAAAATATAAACATTTGTACATGTACAGCACATTGATAATATAAACATAATGGACAGTTACAATAACAGTTTAACATGCAGACTACTTACATCAAGATGCCTACACCATTAGCTGCTTTATCACACTAGGGGGCAAACAGGATTTAAATGAGAGTTAAACTAGAGAAAATCAGAAAATGTTGTGTGATAAACATCAGGCACAATGTAGAATGGCTTGTAACTGGGTCCCCAAAAGGAGGTGAATAAATGCCTGTTGTAATAATAAAATAGTGCCACCAACTACACTTGTCCCTCCATATTTGCTAGGGTTAGGGGCACAAGACCCCCGTGAATATGGGGAAAAATGCAAATAACAAAAACACCATGTTTTTACCTGAGAGGACATCTATCTAGGAATCTCTAGGTCCTCCAGTGCAACTCTGTGGTTAATGTCCAACATTTATTTATTTATTTATGGTATTTATACCCCACCCTTCAGCCCTAAAGTTATCCAGTTATCATGGAGGGAGGGCTCTCTTTTTTCAGGCTAGCCCTGATGGAGCTGGGCCTGTCTGTTCACTCCCTCACAGGCCGAAGGATGACAGTTATCATGGAGGAAGGGCTCTCTTTCTTCAGGCATATACTCGTCTTTTTCGCTAGTCATAAAAAGTTTGTTAATTCTGTTTTCAATTCTTGAATTGTTTTTTCTTTTTCTATTATTGGTACAGTTTGAAATAGAAATCAAATTTTTGGCATGATATTCATTTTGATACATGCTATTCTGCCTAACAGTGATATTTTTAATTCTCTCCCCCCCCCCAATTTTCTAGATTCTTAATTTGGTTCCATAATTTTTGTAGTTATTTTTTGTACAGATCTGTATTGTTTACTGTTGGATCTGAAAATAAATTTATTCTCAATTCTGGCACTAATACATACAGAAGCCAAATATTGTTTTACTCTAGATACATTGATGACAATTTCATCTTATATTCCAATCCCCTTTCCATTGAGCCTTTTATGAAATGGATTAATAACATCCATCCTCACATTAAATTCAGCAGCTACATACATAAAACCTTCATTCCATTTTTGGTAAGGTTGCCACAGCCCAATCCGGACAGGAAAGAGGTATTAATGTGATGCACATGTATAAATGTTTATATTTCGACAAGGATATAGCTAAAGAACTCACAGATGAAACGGAGTCTAGAAATTCCTAGGGTCTCGAGTCCTAGTACTCTCAGTCCTTTTATTATACACATTAATTATTGTCTGTGTGGGAAGTCCAGCAAGCAGGAATTTGGAAGCTCTACCACAAAGGGGAATTAACATATTCTTAAAAAACACTGTATTGCTTTCTAACATCATAAATTTAATAACCTACATTATAGTATACCTGTTTCAGGGACCTAGCCAGAATTTTGGCAAGGGGGGCATCCAGACTAAGTGCCACCATTATAATGGAGCTTGGGCACATCATCGCACTGGCACGCACCATTTATTGTATCTAACAGAAGGGAGGTCCAGACCCCCACTTGGCTACGTCCCTTCCTGTTTGGTATGATCATTTGGAGAGACAGATCCAGGTGCACTCTCAAGTTGTGAACACAGTCTTTTAGGTGGAGTGTAACCCCAGCCAGAACTGACTGACACATCTCCAACCCCAGATTAGGACTTTAATACTGTAGTTATCATCTCTGTTTTATCTGGATTCAGATTCAATTTGTTTTACTTCATCCAGCCCATTACTTTCTCCAGGCATTCATTCAGATGAGACACACTATCTTTAGTTAAGGATGTTTTGGAAGGTATGGAAAAATATATTTGGGTGTTATCATTGTCATCATTTGGGTGTCATCATTGATAGCAGCCTGCCCTATGCTTCTGGATGATCTCTTACATAATCAAAGCACTCCCAACAGATGGCAATCCAGCCTCTGTTTAAAACCTCCAAAGAAACAGACTCTATGGCCCTGTAACTCTGATTCTATGATTCTGTATAACAACTCCTTTTTTGAAGGGGACCTATCCTCAAGCACCACCATCTGAACCTGCGTGAGAGATAAGACCAGAACCCCTGCAACACAGTGCCTCCGATTCCCATCCTCATAAGGATACCACGGCTGATGGTACTGAATGCCACTGAAAGGTCTAAAGTACCTGATGTCGGTGCTAAGATGGAGATCATCCACTAAGGCGACCATAGCAGTCTCAACTCCATATCCTGCTCTGAAGCTGTTCTGAAATGGGTCAGGGAAGGGTGAGTTGTCCAAAACCACCTGGAGTTGGAAGGCAACTGCCCTTTTGATCTCCTTGCCTAAAAAAGATTAGAAACTTGTTTATGATTATTAGTGACTGAAAGGGTTTTTCAGAAGTGATCTAATCACTGTTTCTTTTAAACAAGATGGAAAGTCCCCTTCCCTGAGAGATGCATTAATAATATTTACTGCCCCTACAGAAATCTATGGTGTGACTATAGTTGGAATAGAGTCGTCCTCCTGTATTCATGGCTTTGGCACTCACAGTTTTGATCATTCACAAGATCAAGGCTGCCATGTGCATGTGCACTCCCCTCCCCTCCATCCTGCTCTGTAATTAGTCCAGCTGAACCGGCTACAGGGCGACAAGGAGAGGAAAGAGATGCAAGTGTGCATACTTCTCTCCAACCCCTCCCTGCAGCTCTGTAATTGGGGGGGGGGGGGAGTTATTCGCGAAATGGTCACATTCGCAAGGGTCCTTCACCCCAATCCCCATGAATACAGAGGGATGATTGTACTTTGTATACATCTGAGATATTATCCACCCCTGAAAAAGGATTTTATGGAACTAGAAACAGTAAAGGCAACCAAAGTAATCAATGGGCTGTAGAAACTTCCTTGGGAGAAAACAACAACATTTAGAGCTCTTTAGATTATATAAAAGTAAGAAGAAATGTGCATAAAATTACTCATGGTATAGAAAATGTGGCTTGGGAGATGTTATTTTACCTTTCCCATAATATTAGAACCCAGTAATCTACTTTATTGACCTTTTTATTGGTGGAAAGAACAAAAGAACAAATGAAATTATAAAACCAAATTGGATAATAATACTATCTAGAACCCAGTAAGTTGCTTCTACTGATGTAATTGCTTCAATCAAGGGGAAGAGGAGATGGGATTGCCTTTCTCCCTCACAGCTAATCCTATAATCTCTAAAGCAGTGGTTCCCAACCTTCCTAATGCTGCGACCCTTTAATACAGTTCTTCATGTTGTGGTGACCCAAACCCATGAAATTATTTTTGTTGCTACTTCATAACTGTAATTAAATAGGTGTTTTCCAATGGTCTTAGGCGACCCCCATAAAAGGGTCATTTGATCCCCAAAGGGCTTCCGACCCACAGGTTGGGAACCACTGCTCTAAAGATTGCTCCTGAAGGCTGAGACACCTCTTGTCCCCTGAGCCAGTTTTCAGGTAGCTTGGGGATGGGAAAGTGGGGTTAAATCAAGATAGCCATCAGGAGCTAAAACAATCTGGGCCTTCTTCCTGATGTTGATTCAGCCAGCCACCTTTTTCCTTTCTGCTGTACCTATGCCATTCTCCCTGGTCATTTCTGTTCCATTGCTGACTCACCAAGAACCAACCACATTCCAAAGGTAACTGCACTGACAGTTGATACAGACAGAATTCTCCTCCATCTCCATCTCACCAACAGCCTCACTCCCATGTTGTTTCTGGCCTTTACAGAGCTATCCCAGCCAGAAGGAAGATAAAGGTCACCTGGAGGATTCTTTCTTCTGACAAAGAAAATGACTATTAATTGTGTTCAGCTGATGGTGGTGATCATATGGAGTGTCTTCAGTGAGTCTTCCAGTCATAACCTGCCTCTCGGGTTTAGATACGCTTCTTATAAGGTGACTATCCCAAAGAAACTGACTCCCAGACATGGACAACAAGACTCCAAGGATGTCAACTACCTGTTGCAAATTGAAGGGAAGAGTCATGTAATGCATCTCAGGCAGAAGAGGAACTTTGTCCCTAAACACTTTCCTGTCTTGACATATAGTAAGAAGGGGAAACTCCAAGTGGACTACCCATTTATCAGGAATGACTGTTTCTACAATGGTTTCATACAGGGTGATCCTCATTCTTTGGTGACTCTCAGCACTTGCTTAGGAGGACTCAGAGGTCTGTTGCATTTACAAAATGAGACCTATGAAATCGAACCTGTCCAGGCATCTCTTGCCTTTCAGCATGTAGTGTATCGGCTGGAAAAGAAAGAAGGTGACAGTCATATGATGTGTGGGCTCACAGAAGAAGAGCAACGTCATCAAGAGGCCATGGCTCCAAATAAAGAGGTCTTAGCAATCAGAGGTTCTGTAGGAGAACACTGGTGGGCTCACACCAGATATGCAGATATCGCAATTGTGGTAGAACATCAACGTTATATAAAGTTTGACAGAAATCAAACTTTAACAAGTTTACAAATTCTAGAGATTGTCCATACAGCAAATACATTTTATAAACCACTCGGTATTGTTATATCAGTAATTGGACTGGAGATCTGGTCAGAAAAGAACCTTATAGTGATTCCCAATGAACTGAGTTCATTGCTAGATAATTTTAACATATGGAGAAGAAAGACACTAAATAAACATCTACCAAATGATGCTGCTCATTTAATTGTATATAAATTTTATGGACAGACAGCTGGTTTGGCATTTACAGGAACTATCTGTAATTCCCAATGGGCATCTGCTGTCGAAGTATACATTGACTACAGTGTGTCCTTTTTTTCTGTTCTGTTTGCACATGAATTAGGACATAATCTTGGCATGAACCATGATGGAGAACACTGTACATGCGAGCAAAAATCCTGCATTATGGCTGCATTTCCAGAGGATGTTGGCCAGTTTAGCAACTGTAGTTATATTGATTATTTCAAACATAGGAATGCTCATTGCTTATTAATTCCTACAGATCCTGGTAACAAATTCAGATTCAAATACTGTGGCAACAAAATAGTGGAAAAAGGAGAGCAATGTGACTGTGGCTCAGAAGTCCAATGTCAGTTGGATCCATGTTGCCAGTCTAATTGTAAATTTCATTCTGGTGTTGTTTGTAGTATTGGACAGTGCTGTGCCAACTGTCAGTATCGTCCAGCTGGTACTGTCTGCAGAGAAAGGGTTAATGCCTGCGATCTTCCTGAGTATTGCAATGGGACTTCAGAGTGGTGTCCTGAAGATGTCTACATACAAGATGGTGCTTCATGCAATGATGATGCACACTGTTATCATGGGAACTGTGCTAGTCACAATGAACAATGCAAAATGCTCTTTGGCAAGAAAGCCACAGTTGCTTCAGAGGACTGTTTCAGAATAATTAATGTACAGGGTGATCGCTTTGGCAACTGTGGTGTTAAGCACGGAACTTACAAGAAATGTAAGACTAACCACTTTCTGTGTGGTCGAATTCAGTGTGACAATGTGCAGAAATTACCTACTCTGGAAGAAGACAGCACTATAATTCAAACATGCATTGGCAGCAGTCAGTGTTGGGGTACAGACTACCACCGTGAAATGGGAAGAGTTGATATGGGAAGAGTGAGAGATGGCACTGGTTGTGGCACTAACATGCTGTGTATTGACAGACAATGCAAAAACATATCCACCTTGAACTATGACTGTGATATAAGAAAATGCCACAATCGGGGAATATGCAACAACCGCAAACATTGTCACTGTGATTATGGCTGGAGTCCTCCATACTGTATAGGTAAGGGCTTTGGTGGCAGCATTGACAGTGGACCCACTTCACAAGATAGGAGTGTTGTCATTGCAGGGACTATTATAGGAACACTTATTGTCCTCACAGCAACTGTTTTATTGGGTGTGTATTTCAGGACTATGTTGAGATATCAGTTCAGAAGATTGAATTCAATTGTCAGTTCAGCAGACTCAGCACTGGAAGGAAACACCGGTAGATTACAGAACTGAAAAATACACAATGTTTTCAAAAGGAATACTGTACAAGATGAAATAGCAGTTACTAATAGATGAAAACATCTACTGTATGTGCAAGATTTCCATTCTTTTTAAATACTGTTTTCGATTGGATTTGTCTCATAGTAAAATCTTGCACTTATCTACAGGAAAGAAGTTTTCTGCTATGTATAGGAAGTTGAGATTGCTTCAATACTTTATCACAAAGAAACCTCCCCCATTATTAGAATATGAGAAAATTATCTTCTGAAAAAGAAGATTACATATTTCAAGCAAAACTAATATTTTCAGATAGGAGGACAGACATTCACATTGTCAGCATTAGTACAGATGTTATTTAATAACTGAGATTCATATTATACTGTCTGTCTGACAAGAAAGTCACAGCCAAATCGCTTGATGCCAGGGAAGTAAAACATTATTGTAATGAAATAAACAGCTATTTCAAAATGACCCTGATAAAAGTGGTTAAAAAATATAATGATGATGCAATATAAAGCAATCTACAGGAGTACTAGCATAAAACTGACAAATGGAAAGCAAAGTATAAATCAATCAATCAATCTCTCTCTCTCTCTCTCTCTCACACACACACACACACACACACACACCCCTATAAAAAACTTGAAATAGCATTTCAGAGATGTTTTTTCTGGTTCCCAGAAGGATGCATTCAGTTACCCCCCCCCCCCCACCCACACACACAGAGGGAAAGATTATAGTGACTATACAAACAGAAATATTATAATATTATGGCATTTCAGTTTCAACTTTTTTTTAACTCCTCAAAATGTAATTAAGCTACACACAAGTTAGTATGTGTAGAATGCAGAAACTGGGTATGCAGAGATGGGTGCAATTAGGTGTTACCTTCTAGGCTTGTATCATGTTATAAGGATATTAGAAAGACAGAAGAACATTTGGATTTATAGATCACCTCAAGGTCTCAGCCAAGATCTGATGTGGGCAAAGTGACCCTCTCACTGCTGTTGGTCTGGGCTCCCAACATTCATTACCACTGGTTATACTGAGTAGGTTTGATGGAAGGTGAAGTCCAACGACATCTACAGGGCCACACTTCCCTCACCCTGATTTAGAAGATAACACCTAACATCTTGGAATATTCCACATTCTGCATTCTCTGCCACATTGGAAAGAGTTTGCTTTAATTCAAAGCAGCTGAAGAAGGCAGAAGTAAAAACGTTTTGTGTATTTCTGCATTGTCACCTTAACACATACACACACAGTCTGAAATGTACCATCCAGTATTCATGTAAAATTACTTCAGAATCCATTTATGTAGATGATGTATCTTCCCATGGTGAATAATTCTTTACAACTAAATCCTTATGGAAGGGTGGTTTATTAATTCCTTTTTCTTGTATCTGCGTCTGGAGAATATGTATAATTCTTTCATTTACATCCTCTGTATTCTTTGTAGTGAAAATTCATTTGCATGAGACAGAGGCATCAACTGTGTTAGAGAAGCCTCAAAGTTTGCAAAGTAATAATTTTTAAAAACATCAGGTGCAGGGGGGAGTGAAGTGGGGGAGCCACCAAAGAACAACTCAATAAGGTCTGGACATGTGCAGTGGCCACAGAATACTGACTTGGGTTGTCCATAACAAAAAGTAGGTGAGGAGACAGAATAAGTATATTGGAATTTGGAAGAGATGTTCAGAAGCATTCTGCCATCAAGTATTTTCTTGGGGTTATACACGCAACACTTAGGCATTTATCACACTGAGTTTTTTGGAGGTTTTTGCGGCTCTGATCTGACGTGACTGCAGGTCCAACGATGCGAATTAACGTCATAACGTGAATGTGTTATCAGATGCAATTCCTTTCTATGGGCTCTCCTTCCGTGGCGCTTCCGCAGTGACTCCTCATTTTGATGAATTTTGAAAAAAAAGTGAATTCACAGTATTCGCTTCCAAGCTCCCTTCGATTTCTCTCCGAATTGATCTGGTGTGGAATGTAACTTTGCTTCTGCTCTGGTACACCACCGCAAACCCCCTCCGGGTTGCAAATTTCTCATGATGCAGCACTGCAATTTTCTCCCATTTCCTTTCAGTGGTCCTTTCACTTTCAGGGCAACCGAGGGGGGGGCATTGTTTGCTCCATTGTTGTTGTTGTTGTTGTTATTATTATTATTAAGCTTTATTTATATAGCGCTGTAAATTTACACAGCACTGTACATACATTCTTTTAATTAGACGGTTCCATGCCCTCAGGCTTACAATCTAAGAAGACATGACACAGAAGGGGAAGGGAGTGGAGGATGGAGCCAGATGCTTTCTGGGAAGGGCTCAGTTGCTTTGGGGAGGCCTGATGGGATTGGCCCACCCCTCTCCCTCTGGGGGAGGGCTATGGTTTTCTTCCATTTCCTATCACCCCACCTCAGGTGCACTTCCCAGCCGCTATGTTGGAGGAGGTGTGTTTGTAGGGCAACTCATTTTTTTGGAATATATACATGTGTGTATGTGCATGAATGTGAATATACAAATATGTCTATCTGTCTGTCTGTCTATCTATCTATCTATCTATCTATCTGTTGAAATTGCTGAAATGGAAGGGAAAATAAAAAAGGGGGATGAAGAAGACACAGAAAGATTCATGAAGAAAATATTCACGCAATCATGCAATTATGCGAAACAGGGTACAAGAACATGCACCCCTTTTTGCCCCGGAAATGTACAAGGTCACGATGCGTTCAAACCCTCACTGAGCATGTGCAAGGGGTCGATTTGAATTGTTGAATCCCAACAGTGTGGTAATACAATTTGTACTCACTCTGCTTTGCTTGAATCCGCATCACGTGACTTGCCTTTGGATTCGATTCCCCCTCGATTCGGAAGGGCAACAGAAGGGCAACCAGGTGTGATAAAACATTCACGTTATAACGTGAATTTGCATAGCTGAACCAGGAGTCACCCCAAATCTGAGCTGCAAAAACCTCCATGTGATAAACACCTTACCACTCTCTCAGGTCCAAAACACACTGCAGAAATAATTCAGTTTCAGACTGCTTTAACTGCACAGGCTCAGTGTTCAGGAATAGTTTTGTGAGACATTTAGCCTTCTTGAGCAGAGAGCTCTGGTGACACAATAAATGACAATTCCCAGGATTCCTTAGCACTGAGCCAGGGCAGCTAAAGTGGTCTAAAACTGGATTATTTCTGCAGTATGTTTTGGATCTCAGACTTAAAGTATAGCAGTGGCAAATTCCTTGGAAAAAGTGTTGCCAAGAAACTCCATGACAGGTTGCTGTAGGGTTACCATTAGTTGGAAGCAACTTGAAGGCACACAACAACAAACAACATGTCTATTGAAGGATGGGTAATCTTTAATCATTATCTGATATCCATCTGAGACATTCAAACTTCCATTAAAACATATCATCAAAATGCTGTCAGCTATCAGCTGTCCTTGAACAGATGTTGCCATAAGTCATGCACTCATATTAATATACTTACAGAAATCTTAAAGAATTACATAACTTAAAAAGATCCTAGATTTCTTTGCAGTCAGATGCACTGGGCTACAAGGGATACCTGGAAGGTTGTTTAGACACATGGTACTAAGAGTGGTGGCTCATAAACTAATACTAGTCCCAGGTCCAAAACATGCTGTAGAAATAATCCAGTTTGAGACTGTTTTAACTGCCCTGGCTCAGTGCTAGGGAATCTTGGGAATTGTACTTTATTGTAACACCAGAGCTCTCTGATCAAGAAGGCTAAAGGCCTCACAAATAAAATGACAGTTGCCAGAATTTCCTAGCATTGAACCAGGGCAGTTAAACCATCTCAAACTAGATTAATTCTGCAGTGTGTTTTGAACCCCCGATGCTAGTCCCGAAAGAGCTTCTAGAAAAGAAGTGAACAACTGTAGCCATCACTATCACCCCCACAGTGTATGACAAAATGTTGAATGATAATGGCTGTGCAGCCAAATTAGGGTTTCTAAGAAAAGAAAGAAAGAAAGAAGATCAACATGCTTGGGAAAATTCCAAGGATTTTATACTGTAAACTGTAAATCGTGCTACAAAGGCAGTGGCAGCAGTGGAACACAAATCATGCTGCTTTGTTTTTAAAGGGAATGCATTTTTTCTATGCAACCACTCATAATTATACTCCCTCACAATAATGTGGCATTTCATCATACAGCATTTGATCATAAAGGAAAAGTCCAAACCAGTGGGCAGCCTCCTACTGACTTCTTTTCCACTGTCTTCTTCTTTGTGGCAGAAAGTCACAATAAAGATTATAAGTGTGTGTGTGTGTGTGTGTCTTTCATTAACTGTTAATGTGTCTTTTCATGGGGAAAATGCAAAGTAATTATTGCAATATATTTTTCTCGTGGAGGGGAGGAAATGTTACATACACTGTAATGTGATGCAATGCCCTTCTGCTAGCAGTCTTCTCTGGTGCTGGAAGCCTGCTTTGGAGAGCTTCCTAGGTCTCCAGAGCAGGACCTCAGGGCACATAGGGCTGAACTGCTGTGAACCGCATATGACCGGATTGTATTTATTTGACTGGGGTGAGGAGCATTTTAATCTTGTAGACTAGCCCCAAGTCACACTCTCTCGTCCTCACTGAAAGGCAAAGGCCCCCCCCCCCCCCCCCCGAACACATCTTGCCGAGAAAACCTCACCTTGGGGTTGCCATGTCGGAAATGATTTGTAGTTTTGTGGCATTGGCATATTGTGATTTGGCCTTCTCTGTCTTCACTGTTCAAGGAAGATTCGACTGCCAAATCTCGTCATCTTCTGTAGTGAGATGTGGGCTGGGGAATCTTTATAATTCCTTGGGAGTTGGGAATAAAAGACAGGCCTCCTTGACAACATGTCCATTTTTCTTTCATGGATTTCAGAATTACACCTTCGTAGGCTTCTTCACTAGGAAAAGTGGTTGAAAAGCATAATGGAAATAATTGAAAGTGATACAGTCACCAGGTCCTCACATTCCTTTGAGATGGTACAGAGGATGGGTCCCTGTGTGTGTGCCTTCAAGTTGCCTGTCGACTGTATCCGTTTTCAAAGAGGCTAGTGCTGCTTCAAAAGCCTGCAATACACACACACACACACACGGTAGGCCCAATACAGGTGTCACTGTTTTGAAGAAGCCAGCAAATGTCTGTGACATACATTTGTGCATTTTGGTTGGCCCAGTAAAGGTATCACTGTTTTTGAAGAAGCCAGGCCAACTTCAAATGCTTGTGACAAAAATATTTGGTTGGGCCAATTCTGGTATCACTGTTTTTGAAGAAGTCAGGACAGTTTCAAACATTTGCAACATGCATTTGTACATTTTAGTTGCCCCAGTAAAAGTGTCACTTTTTCGGAGAAGCCAGTGGAGCTTCAAATGCTTGCAATAAAAATATTTGGTTGTCTTAGTGAAGGCATTGCTGTTTTCAAAAAGGCAGTGCAGCTTCAAATGCTTGCAACAACAATATTTGGATATCTTAGTGAAGATATCACTGTTTCTGGAGACACCAGTAGAGCTTCAAAAACTTGTGACAATAATATTTGCTTGGAGACTTGCTATCTCTGTTCTGTGTATTTGGGACCTTATTGTACAGCTTTATGTATGTTTGAGACAGCCAACATGGCCTAGCGGTTTCTATGGTATGGTGACTCTGGAGGCCAGGTTTTGATTCCCAGGTCAAGTATGGAAACCCACTGGGGTGGCCTTGGCCCAGTCGCACTCCCTCAGCCTCAGATGATGGTCAATGGCAACCTTGTGAAGTTGAAGGCTTTCACAGTTGGCCTCCATAGCTTTTGTGGGTTTCTTGGTCTATGAGGCCGTGTTCTAGAAGAGTTTATTCCTGATATTTCACCAGCAGCTGTGGCTGGCACCTTCAGAGAATGCAGGCACGGAAGAGAGCGGGGTATGCTTCAAATGCTAGCGAATTCTGGGATATATATATATATATATATGGGCAACTATGGATGCCGGCCGTGAAAGCCTTCGACTTCACAATGGCAACCCTCCTCCTCCTCCTCTGAAGAAGAAGAAGAAGAAGAAGAAGAAGAAGAAGAAGAAGAAGAAGAAGAAGAAGAAGAAGAAATCTTGCCAAGGAAACCCCCATCTCAGGGGTCGCCTCATGAGTCTGAAAAAACGATGGAGGTCCTCACTCAGTCCAACGACAAACTAAAAGGCATTCATTCCCCTCAGAGAGAGAGAGAGAGAGAGAGAGAGGCCTGAATGAGGAGGGAACGGAACCAGGCCGCAAACCAGAGCAGCAGCAGCAGCAGCAGGACTACCATTCCCAGACGCCTCTGCGGCCAGGAGGCCTCTCGCTTCCCGTCGTCCAGGCTGAGAAAAGCGAAAGCGCTACTGCTGCTGCTGCTGTTTCCCCGGCCGCCTTTTTCACCTTCAAAGCGTGTCCTGAAGAAGGAAGGAAGGAAGGGGGCCGATCCCGGTTGGGAGGCCGGAGCCTCGTCTGAGGGGGAAGCATGAACGGAGGCGTGGAGGGCCTCCTCTCGGAGGAAGTCATCGATCTCACCAGGGGACCCTCAGGTACTGCGGGGGCCAAGCCTGGCAGGAATAATGCGGGTTGAGGCCGCTTTAAGGCTGCATCCACACTGGAGAAATAACCCGGTTTGGTACCTCTTTAACTTTTTGTCTGGCTCTTTGCTATGGAATTCTGGGAGGCTAAGGGCCTTGTGAAGCTACAAATCCCTGGATTCCATAGAGTGGAGATACAGCTCTTGCATTTTCGACAGTGTAGGTCAGTGATTCGCAGACCTTTGGTCTTCCAGGTGTTTTGGACTCCCAGAAGCCTCGGGCGCCTTGGTCGAGTCAGGAATTCTGGGAGCTGAAGTCCAAAGCACCTGGAAGACCAAAGGTTGGGAACCACTTGCATAGAGGCACCCAATGGGTGAAGGGAATGAATGCATCATTTCACCTTGACTCCAGAAGGAAGCTTTTGCCTTTGCCTTTGCCTTCCCTTCCAAAAAAGAGGAGAGTGTATCTGAGGATGGTTGTGACTCACTTTGGAGACTAAGGTCCAGAACACACTGCAGAGGTCACCCAGTTGGAGACTGCTTCAACTGCCATGGCTGCAGGATTCTGGGGACTGTAGTTTCTTGTGGCACCAGAGCTCTCTGACAGAGAAGGCTAAATGGCTCACAAAACTACAGTCCCCAGAATTCCCTAGCATTGAGCCAAGGCAGTTAAAGCGGCCTCAAACCGGATTATTTCTGCAGTGTGTTTCGGACCTCATTCTGCATTAATTTTACAGTGGAAATTTCTGTTTGCGCCCGTCTCCCCAAAGTGAGCACATGGAAGTTGCAGTCCTATATGCACACTTGTACATGTATGTGTCTGTCTGTCATTGGCAACTTATGGCTACCCATGAATTCCATGGGGTTTTCTTAGACAAGGAATACTCAGAGGTGTTTTTGACAGTTCCTTCCTCTGAAATACAGTCTGCTGTGCCTGGGATTCATTGGCAGCCTCCCATCTACTGTATGTACAGTACTCAAGTATTAGTCTGCCTCTCAGGCACATATGTGATGCTGGTCTCTGGCACATTGTGGAGAAAATCCTGCTGGTCCCCACATGAAGCAGCTTAAGGAACACTGATCCAGATGTGGTTGGTCTACAACTCCCAGCATTTATCATTAACTGTGCTGGCTATGGCTGCTGGGATTTGCAGTCTAACAACATCTGGAAGACTATAATTTCCAATCTCATGTTTCTGCCTTCTTTCCTCTCTTCCTCAGCTCAGTAAACTACTTTTTAAAAATCGTTGTCTTTGCTGTGTGGTAGGAAGGAAAATGGGAGAAACAAACAGTTGTTTTACTGTCATCTTGCTTACAGTTCATGTGTTTTTAATTAAATTAGTTAACCAAATCATCCTTTCATCCCAAGAAGAGTGAAACGCAGTTCATCGTGGCTGGTTTTGTTTTTCACAGTCCTGATCATTTTGCTGTCTTAGCTTCTTTGGTGTTTGGTGTTGCTGGTGTTGGATGCTATCTTATATTAATAAATTAAAGAAAGCAATCCTGGGGGAGAAACTAATTCAGTGAAAGTGTAGTATTACATATCTGTTTTTGTTATTGTCCTTCAAGTCATTTCTGACTTAAGGCAGCTCTAAGGCGTATCTATCATGGGGTTTTCTTGGCAAGATTTGTTCAGAGGAGGTTTGCCATTGCCTTCCCCTGAGGCTGAGAGAGTGTGACTTGCCCAAGGTCACCCAATGGGTTCCCATGGCCGAGCTGGACATCTAACCCTTGTTTCCAGAGTAATAATCCAGCACTCAAACCACTATACCACACTGGCTCTTAGTATTGCCTATTACGATATGTATACATATACTCTGCCTTAAATATGCGTATTTACCAGGTGACTAAGTTAACTAAATACCTTTTGTTTTTAAATCTTCCAAAAGGAGCCAATGTGGCGTAGTGGTTTGAGTGTTGGACTACAACTCTGGAGACCACGGTTCAGTTCCCAGCTTGGCCATGAAACGCACTGGGTGACCATCTCAGATGTTCTCAGCCTCAGGGGAAAGGCAATGGCAAACCTCCTCTGATCAAATCTTGATGAGAAAACTTTGTAATAGGTTCACCTTAGGGTCTCCATAAGTCGGAAGTGGCTTGAAGGTGAACTTTTGCACCAACACCCCTGAAAAAACTAAAACCATAAAATCACTAAGCAGCATTATATCAGAGAAACAGCACAAAACCAAAATGGGATAACGAAAAAGGTTTTCCTCTGTCACCAGTGACATCTAGTGACAATCTGAAAGCATTATGTATAACAATGTTGTAGGAAATTGCCAGTTGGTTGTAGGCAGCCATGTGTTCTATAGTTGAAAAAATATATGCATGTTGAGCCTCCCTTATTAGAATTTTCTAATCCGAAAGACTCTGAAATTGCCCACATGGGTGGCTGAGATAGTGACACCTTTGCTTTTTGATGGTTCAACATACATAAGCTTTGTTTCATGAAGAAAATTACTAAAAATATTGTGTATAAAATTACCTTCAGACTGTGTCTATATGGTGTATGTGAAGCATAGATAAATTTTATGTTTAGACTTGCGTCCCATCTCCCAGATATCTCATATATATATATGTAGAAATATTCCAAAATCTGAAAAAAATGCAAAATCCAAACCACTTCTGGTCCCAAGCATTTTGGATAAAGGATACTCAGCCTCTCCTTTAAAAAAAATAAGTTTGCAGCTGACGTCCACTGAATAACCACATGAAAAAAAGAAACTGCTGCTTCGATGGGTCTCTTTGGTATGGCCTGATGTGTATGTACATATATAAGATCTGATTTAGTGTATTAATTCCCCCTCCCCCCAGTACATACCTAGTTCTTTCATAAGTATTGTTGGTTTACTATGGCCAAGCTATTTGTAGTACACTCAGATTAGGTGGAGAGAGGAACCTATACAGATAGTGATTACAAGATATGAGCCCAGAGAACGATCTGTGCATTCAACATTCCTGAATCAAGAAATCTCTCAGTAATTTTACACTAAATGTAAAAGAGATGCATATAAAGAAGTTAAGTTCTGATCTGAGTTTCAGTCTAATCAGTTAAAAGACTGCCTGTAGACTTTTGCAACTCTAAAAAAACTGTAATTGGCTAAGTTCTACAGTGGGTTTTGGTATGCAGTGCTACTGGAAATTGGCTATTCTTTGCTTCCCTTTTAGTGCTGCACACCTCCAGGGTACCAGAAACCTATTCCAGAAGTTCACCAGCTTCCCAAAACAGTTTTCATGGTGCATGGGAGCTGTAGGAGGAACATGGGATCTTTCAGAAGCAGTGAGATATAGCAAATCTGGATTCTGACTGTTTGCCCCAGAACTGGAAATGACAGTTGTGGAGCAAATATTAGTGTATGTTTTGTCCTGTGAAAGCCTCACTTTCTAACACTTTAGCTGTTTTTTTTTTGGGGGGGGGGGTGCTATTACACATGTAACACTTTCCTTTTGGTATTCCTACCTTTTATCTTCTCAAGTTTCCTGGAGTCTTACTCTTTATGTTTATTACATATAAATTTCTATGCTGCTGTTTAGTTCACTTGTCAACATAGCTCTAAACTTTGTATTTGCTCTGGTTTTTAGGCAGATCTCTCCCCCCTCTCCTAAAAGAGTCTTATTACTTGTTGTATTATGTGTCACTCAAAACACATACAGCAAGCATTTTATTTTATATTAAATATATGTAATTGCATTTTAGAGTGTTAGTATGTTATGCTGGTTTGAATGTTGGGCTAGGGCTCTGGCAGATGGGTTTAAATCCTCGCTGAGCCACAGAAAAGCACTGGGTGACCTCTGGCAAGTCACACTTTCAGCCTCTGAGGAAGGCAGTGATAACCCCCTGCTGAACAAATCCTTCTAAAACAGGTTTGCCTTAGGATTGCCATAAATCAGAAAGGGCTTAAAGGCACACAATAACAGCACCAAAATTTAAATTAATTAATAAAATATAATAGTCTTAAAGATGCTGCTAGATTTCTTTTCCCCCTTCCCTTTCTCCCTTTTCATGATTTATTTTAGCATGAGCTTTTCTTGATTTTAGTTCTCTTCTTCAGGCACACTGATGGATTTAATATCAAACCTCGTGTATGTTAGCGGTTTACATAGTTCTGGAGGTGGGATCAGAACATGGTGGCACAGTGATTAAATGTCTGTACTGTAACTGCTCACTCACAAACTGCAAGGTTGCAAGTTCAATACTAGCCAAGGGCTCAAGCTCAACTCAGGCTTGCATCTTTCCAAGGTCACTAAAATGAGTACCCATCTTATTGGGGGAAATTAACTTACATACATTGTAAACTGCTTAGGGAGTGCTTAAGTGCACTGATAAGCAATATTGAAATGTACCTGCTTGCTATAACAGGGTACACAATGATGCAGTTTATGACACTGTCCATATACCTTTGAACAGTTTTTGTCTGTCAGGCAGGCTGGTACTTATAATGTGTAAAAGCAATGTACTGTATCCCCTTACTAAGGCTGCATCTGTGTTGCAGAAATAATCCAGTTTGACACCACTTTAACTGATGTTGAATTCTCGGAACTGTAGTTGGATTTGGAACCAGAGTTCTCTAACAGAGAAGGCCAAATGTCTCACAAAACTACAGTTCCCAGAACTGCATTGAACCATGGCAGTTAAAGTGGTGTCAAATTAGATTATTTCTGCAGTGCAGGTGCCGCCAGTGAGCCAGTGCCCTTAAAATCAGACACTTTTCTAGGAAAATTCTTTTCTTACATGCCTAATTGTCAGATCATATGTATTAATATGCGTAGTCTGCCAAGAAACTGTTGTCTCTGTGCATACCTCTGCTCATAGACTGAATGTATGAATAGACATATTTATACATTAGAAGTTAGTATTAGAGAAAAGCTTTGATACTGCCAGTGGGTAGGGTTGCCATAAGCCGGCTGGAGGCGGGACAATCCCGGGTTTTGACCACTAGGGGGCGTCCCTGCACGGTTTCCTCCTTGTCCCGGGTGGACGAGGTTGCCTTTGCTGGCCCTTGCAGAGCCTCGCACAGGGCTAATGAGGAGGACTTCCTCCTCCTGAGGCTGGGGCTGAACAGCCCGCCCCTTCTCCAGGCCTGAGCCTGTGAGGGCTGGCAGGGGGCGGGGCTGTTCCAGCCCCAGTCTGCCCCCATTGGCCAGCCAGACTCAGGAGGAGGAGCTCCTCCTCTGTTGGGCTGGGCTGCAGCCAGAGGGGAAAGGAAAGGGCCATTTCCTTTGCCCCTTTTTGGTGCCAGGGAGGAGGAGGATGAAGAGGAGGAGGAGGCAGTACTGTATGTATTTTTTAAATTGCATTTTTAAAGTACATTTTTAAGCTGTATTTTTAAATTGCATTTTTAAGCTGTATTTTTTTAAACTGTAT
>NC_056522.1:315029971-315054113 GCF_019175285.1 Sceloporus undulatus | reverse complement strand
TTTTAAGCTGTATTTTTTAAACTGTATTTTTAAAGTGCATTTTTAAGTTGTATTTTTTTAAACTGTATTTTTAAAGTGAATTTTTAAGCTTTATTTTTAAACTGCATTTTTAAAGTGCATTTTTAAGCTGTATTTTTTAAACTGTATTTTTAAATTGCATTTTTAAGCTGTATTTTTTTAAACTGTATTTTTAAAGTGCATTTTTAAGCTGTATTTTTTAAACTGTATTTTTAAAGTGCATTTTTAAGCTGTATTTTTTAAACTGGATTTTTAAAGTGCATTTTTAAGCTGTATTTTTTAAACTGTATTTTTAAAGTGCATTTTTAAGCTGTATTTTTTAAAGTGCATTTTTAAGCTGTATTTTTTAAACAGTATTTTTAAAGTGCATTTTAAAGTGCCTTTTCTGTGTATTTTTGATGCTTTTAATGCTAACAATTCTCCCTTGCTTCGACAATGATAGTGTGGTGATGATGTGATATGAGTCAGCTTCTGAAGTTGAGAAAGTGTCACCTTCCAAAGTGTGGTTTTGGTGTATTTTTTGTGCTTTTAATGCTAACAAGTCTCCCTTGTTGTGACAATGATGGTGATGATGATGATGATGGTGATATTGATATCAGCAAGCCTCTCAGGCATGGCCAATGTTAGCTGCTCTGATTTTTACAAACTCATGTGCAGTGAAAAAAAATCAAAGTCCCTTGACCAAGTACAGTGGTACCTCGGGATACGAAATACCCAGGTTACGAATTTTCCCAGCAGAGAGGGTCCTGTCCTCCTGTAATCTGGGTTTAGCTCCTCCTATTTGCTCCTGTAGGCAGTTAGCTCCTCCTATTTGCTCCTGTAGGCAGGGACAATAAACAAAAGACCGGCCCCTATATAGGGAGGAGCTAGCCCCCCTGAGCCTCAGTCAATAACAAGCCAAGCGACTAGTAAGGTACTCAAGGAACTGAACTTTAGTAACATCAGCTAAGGGTTAACTAGAACACCTTAGAAAAAACTAGTCCAAGAACAAACAAGAACTCAGAAAAACCAATCCAGCAACAAGAAGAAGAACAAGGCAGGTCCACCAACAGGCAGCCAGGGTCAGAGGCCGCAGGCAGCACCCGGGTGGGCAGGATGCCAGGACCCTTCTCTGCAGGAAATGAACGTGTCACGGTAAGTACCCAACGTTCCTTTTCCCAGCAGAGAGGGTCCTGTCCTCCTGTAATCTGGGATTTACAAAAGCCCTCTCGAACTGGGAGGGAGGTGCTGCTAGGAGACTGTGGCCCCCGACACAATCTGTTGGAGGAACCTCCTTTCAAATGACGCCTCTGCGGACTGAGACACGTCCAGTTTGTAATGTCTTATGAAGGTCAAAGGCGACTTCCATGTGGCCACCATGCAAATATCTGACAGGGAGGCGCTAGTGGCCAAGGCTGCAGGGGTAGATGCACTCCTGGTTGAGTGCACCATCAACCCCTCGGGTGGAGTGAGGTCAAGAGTTCAGTAGCTCTTTTGAATTCAAGACCTGATTCACTTACTCAGAGTCGAGACTGGTACCCTGCACCCCAAAGAGCCCAGGCGAAAGGAAAGGAACATCTCAGATGACCTAAGGATGAAGTCCTCTTGATGTAGATTTTGAGGGCTCTGCACACATCCAATGTGTGCCAGGTCTTTTCCAAGTCCTTCTTAGGATCGGGGCAGAATGAAGGCAGGAGAATGTCCTGTGACACCTGAAAGGCTGAGTTGACCCCAGGCACGAAGGTAGGGTCTGGACAAAGGCACACTGAGACAGGCCTAAAAATACACAAGTCTTTACGTACCGACAGGGCCCCAGCTCTGACACCCATCTGGTGGAGGGAATGGCCACGAGGAAGATGACCTTGAGGGAGAGGTGTTTGAGGAAGGCCTCCCAAAGGGACTTGATCGGCCCAACCGTCAGAGCCTCTAAGACCGTGTTCACATCCCAAGATGGAAAACGATGTCTGGTGGACAGGCCCTGTTGGAAAACTCCTCTCAACAGCCTCTTAATGTGAGGATGGCTGCCATTCTAGCTGCTCTCGTATGGAGCAGAAACGACATGATGGCAGACACCTGCCTTATAACCATGTTGGGTCAAGTCCCTTCTTAATGTCATCTTGGATGGACTGTAGCAGGTCAGCCACTGAAAACCTGAAGCAGTTGATGAGAACTTGTCTAAGCAGTGGATTATGTGATCAATCAGAATAGAATCTGATCTAATCTGGACCTATGGCAGCTTCCAGCCTACCACTGATCACCTTGTCAACTGTTTATAGCAATGAAGGTGATATTAAGGTGATTTCATTTGTAGTAATTAAGACTTACCATTCTGAAAGAGGAATGTTAATGTCTGACTTCCAATTAAAATTTCAAAACAATGTGCAGTTCTTTACTGGAACATCTGTGAACCTGTGTAAAATAAGACTAATCCCATGGTTAGGCAAAGAAGACACTGGATTAACCTTTACCTCGCAGACATTGGTGAGTCCATGCAGAAGCATAGATGCACTCTGTGTTAACAGGGCATGTGGTCAGAATTAAGTCTGATTTCATCTGAGGATGAACTAGTCTAGAGCCTTCAAAAATCACCCCAACTCCATGTAGCAGGCTATCCTCAACCTGTATGAAGGCTGAGGGGTCTCCCGGCTGAATGAACTGCTGATTAAGGAGTCATGAAATGGGACCAGGGGGCTTGGCAAGGATAGCCCTCTGGTATCTAATTTTGAGGAGAGAGTTTCTCCACAAAAGGGATCTGTCAAAGGAACACAAACCTAAATTTAAAATAGTATAGTGGGCCCTCAATATGTACTGGAGTTGGATTTAGGACTTTGCATGGATACCAAATCCATGGAAGCTCAAGGCACATAAAATATAATCACATAGTAAAAGGGAGTCTCCTATATAAATAGTAAAATCATAGTTTGCTGTGTCGTATTTTTGTTTGTTTTTTGGAATATATATATATATATATATACACACACACACACACACACACACACACACACATACTATTTACAAGCTGTGGGCATATAGGTGGCTGGTGTAAGTCTCTATATGGAGCTGTATGGTATATTAAATCTGAGCGTTTTTGCTAGCAGAAAACAAGGCATAGGCACTAGGAAATCCGTTTTTCCAGCCCCAAAGGTAGTAAACAATGGTGTTGTTAGGACCAGACCATGCCATGAAAACCCAATCAGGGATAAGACACTCACCCACACAGCAGCTAACCTTATGACCATAAAACCATAGAATCATGGAGTTGGATGAGACCACAAGGGCCATCAAGTCCAACCCCCTACCATGCAGGAAATCACAATCAAAGCATGCCCAACAATATGGAAAGGAATTTGTAGCTTCCTGAGACCACTAAAAGAAAGAGATTGGCAGCCTTCATGGCCTTGAGCCCAATTCATCATATGCAAGATAGACCTTGTTACAATAGGCCTATCCAAGTCAGGAAGCAGTTGAATGGCAAGACCATCTGCAGGCATTCTTATTTAAAATGTAACTATCTAGACAAGGTAAGAGGCAATTGTGGTCTTTGTGGCAGAGTCCTCAGGGCTCTGCAGGATGTCTGAATGGGATTTGAAGCAACCCCTTAGCAGAAAAACCTGATTATATTGTTTTAAAACACTCATGGAGGAAGGGGGGGTTTCTCCCCCCATGGAGAGGAGGCTGTTTGTCTGTTTGTTTTTGATAAGAGTTTTTCTTAACCCCCTGTATTAGTGAGAACCATCTCATGGAAGAAACTGTATCTTTTAGTTTCTTCCCTTTAACAGACATCTCTCTTATGAAAGAAGGGAAGGCAAGGGGAGCCACATCTTTTGAGGCTAGCTGACTGAGGTTCCCTGTGTTTAATAACAGGAACATAACCCTTATGACAATAAAGTGGAGCTTGGTTGGTCACCTTGATCCAATGTATCTATCACCTCTCATGAGATGTTTTTACCAAAGATCCTCAATGCATGTAAGCATTAGAGGTCTGCTGAGTGACCAGAGGCCTTCTCCTTGTTTGAGTCATCCTGTCTATTAGCATTTAAATGAATCTGTATTGTTAAAGCTTATGCTCTTAATGAGAAGTGCTATGGCTGACAACAGTTTGCACAAAGGAGGTAGAACCATGTGCTCATCCTATGTCTTTGGCTGTTCTACCTAAGGCAAAAAAGGCTCTGGACCTAATGGAGACAGTGATGGAGGCCCATGAGGAGGCAAGAAGGGTCATCAAGTGGCTTTATGGCTAGCCCCTCCCTTGAAGAATTAGTTTCCAGGCATCTTCTCTGGCCTGGAAAAAGGAGAGGGGGGGTGAGCAGAAACAACACAACTCAAACCTCATGTGCTAACAGTAATAAAATGAACACCAGAAAGGTTAACCAGTATCTCTTGTAAATCTGAGCCCCCAGCCCTGTTGCTGTGGGGGCTCTCCCCTCCATGCTTTGCCCCATCAAGGGAGGCTGTCTGGGCAGTAGCTTCTTCCAGGCACTGAGGAAACTGCTCCTGGGTTAGCAGTGACTGAAGACCATTGCTAATCATGGGTAGATAGCTGCATATGGCCTGTAGTGTAGCCCTGATACTCACAGGGCACTTTGTTTTATGTTTAAAACAGCCCCAACTTCAAGCTGGGGTTTACAGCTTAGCCCTTTGAATTTCAGGCAGGCTTTATAGTAACCTGGCTGCATGATAGAAGCTAGCTTGGTCCTCAACTCCCTCCCACTTGCATAGGTAGCTGGGAAGGGCAGAGGGACTGCTGTGGGACATGGCTCCACATTCACCTGAGGTAAGTCTGTGTCCTGAGAAAGGATAATCTCTGATGGAAAGGAGAGGCCAAGCACTCAAGCTGCTCTCTCAAGAGTGCCATAGTTTGGGGCAACCAAACACAATTGGGGGTGAAGGGAACTCTCCACCCATGATATCCACAAATGGTTTACCCCTTTTTGTTGTTGTAATTTTTGGGGAGGGAACACAGGAGGATTTGTATCCATGTGGTCTCTCCAAGAATCCTTGGGTTGGAAGAGATCCCAAGGGCCATCCATTCCAACCCCATTCTGCCATGCAGGAACTCTCAAACAAAGCATAACCGATAGATGGCCCTCCAGCCTCTGTTTAGAAGTGGGTGGCAGAGGCCATGCTCTCTCTGGGGAGGACATGAAGCCACTTCGTGCTTTGTTGTGGGATGCTCTGTGGCAGCCAAAAAAGACCATTTTAGAGTTGGAAGCTTCAGCTCCTGCTGGGCCAATTCTAGCTTCCTTTACAGCCATGTGTCTGTGCAACACAGAGGAGGAATCCTCTGCCTCCTTACAAACCATCTCATTATAAGAATTCAAAAGGAATGTGCAGGAGCCCTGGCAACACCACCATGTGTTTCCCAGTCTGCAAAAGGATCCCCCACACCTGTTAGGGTCCTGGGTGCCATTGGGGCCAGAGATGGGAAGGAAGGGGGAGACCAAGGGTTAATGCCCCCATCTGCCCTCCTGGCAGAGTCCCAAACCTTATGCTAAGCATAGTGCCTGCAATGGCCATGGCAGAGGCCTTATGGCAATGCCTACCCTGAGCGAGGGCATTAGATCTGGCAAAGGTTCTTTGGTGGCTAGAGAGAGAGGGCCCCTGGTACTCACCGTTCTCCTGTGACTTCTGGCTGGCTTGCCTCTCTGACCTTGGCCATTTCAGGCTGTGCAGAGGTGATGCAGAGAAATCCTTTGCCATGGCTTTTGGCTGGCCTGTCCTCTGAACTCTGGCTGGGCAGAGATGCTGAGGAGGGAAGCTTCCATGACTTCTGGCCAGTTTCCTCACAGATCCCTGGCCTTAAACAGGCTGGGCAGAGGTGATGCAGAGAAATCCTTTGCCATGGCTTTTGGCTGGCCTGTCCTCTGAACTCTGGTTGGGCAGAGATGCTGAGGAAGGAAGTTTCCATGACTTCTGGCCAGTTTCATCACTGATCCCTGGCCTTAACAGGCTGGGCAGAGGTGATGTGGAGAAACAGAGACATGGAGGGGAAACCCCTCACCATCTGTTCCCACGGCTCCCATGTGCTGCAATGCTGTTTGCAGAGATCTCCTGTGCTCCCACCATGAAAGGGGGCAGCTTTGGAGGAAAGGGAGAGTCATTGGCAAAGCCAAGACCTTTCTCCAATCCTGGGAGCCCTTGCCATTTTAAGTCTTCTTCATGCTTCCAAGGCTGTAGTAAAGAAGCTGCAGAGCAACAGCAAACACATCCCAAAGGGTCTCCCTCTGAAGCCAGCTCCCTCTGTTGAGCTGGCAGACCCTGAGCTAGGGAAGCCTGGGTTAAGGATGGCCCTTCACCCATGCTCTCAGGGTCCTCTGCCATAGCCACCACCAAGGAAGGGGGGAAAGGCAGGAGAGAGGAGAAGAAGGGAAGGCCAAGAAAACTTTCAAACCTCTTTCGCAGAAAGGAAAAACTTCGCTGGCTCGAAGAGAACATCCTGCTAGGAGCATAGGCAGGAACAAGACTGAGGCTCAGGGGGGCTAGCTCCTCCCTATATAGGGGCCGGTCTTTTGTTTATTGTCCCTGCCTACAGGAGCAAATAGGAGGAGCTAAACCCAGATTACAGGATGCCAGGACCCTTCTCTGCAGGAAATGAACGTGTCACGGTAAGTACCCAACGTTCCTTTTTCGGGATACGAATAAATCCCATAGGGATTTATTGTTTCGGGTTACGAAAGTTTTTTCGGGTTACGAAAAAACTCCGGCGCTGTTTTAAATGGAGCCGCGGCGGAGCCGCGGCTTTTTCCCCATTAGCGCCTATGGCAATTCGGCTTACGAAGGTTTTTCGGGTTACGAAATTAGCCGCGGAACGAATTAATTTCGTAACCCGAGGCACCACTGTACACACTTCTGAGAAGTAGAGTTGGTGCAAGAAACCTGAAACGGCAAATCCACTTCTTGTGAAACCACTTTGACATGTTCAATATGCATAGCCATGTTAAACCATGCTAAGTGTTAAACTCAAGGGGTTTGTTATGGAATAAGCCTCTGAAATATGCAAGAGGCCATGTTAAGTAAAGCCACGTGAAGTGCCCAAATGTGCTGTTATGTGTGTTTTGGAATGGAGGGGGTGGTTTGGGCAGAAAAGGAAGTCCATTTTTGCCATCTGTCTAGGAATAATGCCCAAATGTCCTCCATTTTGATCATGCCTAAGAAACATGCATTTATATTAACATTTTTAAAAAAGCATTAATTTTTTTTGCATGTCCTCCATTTTTATAAAATGTGTCCTACATTTGAAATCGTTGTCCTACATTTGTCCCGGTTTGGAGGTCCTGACTTATGGCAACCCTACCAGTGGGACATTTTTTCCTATTATTAATTGTGGTGAAGATTTTCACTGGCATCACAGCTGGGGAGAGAAGGTTGTACGTCTCCTCTTAAGAGTGATTCCACTGAAAATCGCCTCTCTAGCCTTGTATTAAGTTTAAAAAGTAGGTATGGTTGCAAACACAAATTTAAAATAATATCTGCTGTTTTGCAGATTAGATGGGAATAGCTACTGTTAACTGTTCTGAGGTTCAGATTTACTTCTTGCCTCGGAGGTTCTCACTGCCCTCCAACTTGCTCTTGTCTTTAGGTCTGGGATTTAATATAGTTGGTGGGACAGACCAACAGCACCTCTCCAGTGACACTGGCATCTTTGTTAGCCGGATCAAAGAAAATGGAGCTGCTGCACAGGATGGTCGCCTACAGGAAGGAGACAAAATTTTAACAGTAAGTAGTTGATTAATTGAATTTATATCCCCCTTCTCCTGGGATTTAAGGTTTTTAAAAAAAGATTAAGGTAAAATATTGGGTTGTTCTTATGCGCCTTCAAGTCATTTTCAACATATGGAGACACTAAGGCAAGCCTGTCACTGGATTTTCATGGCAAGATTGGTGCAGAGATGGTTTGCCTTTTTCCTCTGAGGGTGAGAGAGTGTGATTTGACCAAGGTCACCCAGTGGGTTTCCATGGTCCATTAGGGATTCAGACCTTGGTCTCCCAGTGTCCTAGTCCAAAATTCATACAACTACACCATACTAGCTCTCAAAATATTAGTTTATAAAAGTTACAAAATAATTAAATAATAATATTGTCTAATCTTAGAAGCTAAGCACAGTTGGCCTTGGTTAGTATTTGAATAGGAGACTGCCAATGAATGCCAGGTGCTGTTGGATTTCAGAGGGAGAAAAGAGCCAGACACAGCTCCATCATGCCTATACCCAGAAGCAGATGAAAATCCCTCCATCCATCCCAACTGTCACTGCTCTGGCCTTGGAGGGAGAGATGAACCAGAAGTATCTGCTGAACTCAATCCCCTCCTTCATTGACATTCTCTTCCTTGTGTGTTGTGTTTTATTTAGATTATAAAACTGAGGGCAAGGAACTGTCAAATTAACAATTTGTAAGCCTCTCTGAGAGCCTTTGTGACTGAAGTATAAATACTTAAAATAAATAATAATGTAAATAATAAGCTAATAAAATAAATAATAATTTCTGAGGAGGGAATTGGCATAACCCATCTCTGAGTATTCTTTGTCTAGGAAAACCCTATGAAATTAATGGGGTCTCCATAAGATGACAGGTGAGTTGAAGGTGCACACATCATTTTAAAAATATGATTAAAATCAGTTAAAAACAGATTTAAAAAATAATGACATAATGTCTGAAGATGAACTTCAGAAACTTTGTAAGGTTCCCACAAACTGGACTATCCCACAAGACGTTATTTTTTTCAGTTTCCTATGTTGTGGGGATGTTTTTTTATTTCATATTTTGGAATTATACAGCACAACTGGTTTATAAGTGGATTTCACTATATTTTGCTCCTTTTTTAATCTCTTTTGAGACTTTGTTGCATTCCCACAGTGCATTTATTTTACATCAGTGGAATAGTGTCTTTCTCTTTCCAGAAGCCGGTGGTCTAAAAGTGTGACCAAATCCACCCTGACTGTCTCTGAAAAAAAGAAAAGGGAATTAACTTGTCAGTTCACAATCTCCTTCCACCACCTGTTCTTATTCCCTGTTACCACATGTGGATGTGAGAGCTGGACAGTAAAAAAGTTGAAAGAAAGAAAATCAGCTCATTTGAGATGTGGTACTGGAGAAGAGTGTTGAGGATACTGTGGACAGCCAAGAAGACAAACAAATGGGTTCTAGAAAGGATCAAGCCCCAACTATCTCTGGAAGCCAAGATGATTAAACTGAGGCCACCTCATGAGAAAGCAAGACTCATTAGAAAAGACAATAATGGTAGGAAAGGTAGTAGGCAATAAAAAGGAAGACCACATGCCAGATGGCTAGATTCAATCAGGGAGATCACAGGTCTGAATCTGCAGGACTTGAGCAGAAAGCTTAAGAATAGGGATCTTGGAGACATCTTTCATAGCATTATCATGAGTTGAGATCGACTCTAAGGCAGTTAACAACAACAAAAACCTTACTGATATGTTACAAGTAGAGTGGACCCTTCCCACCTGTGGGGTTCAGCTTTGGGCCCACCCACAGATGGGGAAAAATGCAGACAGTTGTGTCCCTTGTTATTCAGTGTGCGGTGATGTGCATGCATTAGCACGTCCTTGTGCAAACACTGCCATTGAATGACTTAGGCTATCTTGCAATTTGAAAATTTGTTATGTACACACTTCAACCCTGAAGATGTATTACATATCCATTTCTACCTATGGTGACACATCATTTTTCACTGTTATTTACTGTGGGTAGTGCACTATAAGCACTCACAATTTTCCCTGGCATGTTTTCCTAGTGTACACACAGGTCTTCTCCTTTGTTGATGGAATAATTTATTTGTATAGCATGATCCATGTATGCAGTGTTCTACTAATAGTCATAGTAAAATATTTATTTTCCAGTTTATAGACCACTTTTCATGATAAAATACTTTCAATGAAGCTTATCCAGTAAAACTAAAATAATTAACACTAATACAATTATTGCAGCAGAAAATGTGAATGTTTAAAATAATAAGTGTCAATAATTCAAAAACTGAAATAACTCAAAGCCTAGAAGATAAAAGAAATAACTCAAGGCCTGCAAGATCAGCTTAAAAAGCTGAATTGAACCTTAAAAGGCAAACTAAAGATTCAAGAAGGAAAAACTAGGGGCTAACAAGAAGTTAGATATGTGTACATCCTAAGGGAGTTTTGTGAACATCTAACACTGTGCTGACATTTTCTTTACATAGGATACGATATAAATATTTTAATAACTTAAAAATTAATAAAGTGACTTAGTGATTTGTCTTATTTTCCTTTGAGCCAGTGATTTTCCTACTCTTGAAATTTTGATTTGTCTCCTTCATTCTTTGCACTGCCTTTCTTCTGGAATATACATTCTTTCTGAGAAGGCTGTAGCTTCTATGGAAATTAGGTATGGCCATGTTGGAAAAATAGTTTCAAATTACATAATGTAGTTAATAGGTGTACATCTTATTTGTCCTATTAAAATGATGTGTGTTTTAACTGATGTGTTTTTAACTGATATGGGCCCTCTTCAGACTGGCTGTTAAGGCTGGCCTGGGGGCGGAGTCGGGGTGTCACGTCCAGATGGTGCACGCCCTGACTCTGCCCCCAGGGCACCATGTGCCGCTGCACATGGTGTGTGGTATCATGGCGGTTCTCTGGCGCTGCATCCATATGACAAGGCGCTGGAGGAGCACCGCCAAGCTGTGGCAATGCAGCTATGGCACCCTTTCCAACGTGCAAAACAGAGCTGCTTTTCGTGGGTCCTTTTCGCACTACAGAAAGGCCGGATTGGGGTCATGGAGTGAAGTTGCCATGGATCTGATCTGGCGCGAAAGGGACAGCTGAGGCCACCTCTTAGGCGTGGTCTGTAGAGGCCCATAATGTATTTGTTAATTGTTCTTCACCTTGATCCTTGGGGAGAAGTAGATAAGGAATGATGATGATTGGAGAGAGCCAGCCTGGTGGCGTGGTTTGAGTATTGGACTATGACTCTGGAGAGGGCATGGTTTGAACCTCAAGATAGGGTTGCCTTTGGGTCGCCATAAGTCAGAAATGACTTGAAGACACAAAATAAAAACTAGTACTACTATTATTATTGTTATTGCTGGGCAACACACTTGGGCCTTTGGCCATATATAATCACTGTCTGTTTTTAGAATCTCTGTATCTCTCCTGCTAACCCCCCTCCCAAAAGTCTATTCAAAAATATTGATTGTTGTTCATGTGAGCTTCACCAATCAGTGATTCTCTCCTAAAGCAAAGCACAAGGCTTTGCTTATAGTGAGTGGTTGTTTCTTGGGATGTTTCAGAGCTTACAGTTACTTCTGGGTAACTGTAATTTTATCCTTTTAAAATTATTGTAAGCTGCCTTGAATCCCATTTTTGGAGAAAAGCAGGATACAAATCTAATAAATAGATAACCATCATTTTCAGAGGTGTTTACTGCCATGTAAATTCATATAGGATTTCTTTATTTGTTGGGTTCATATCTGACAGTCCACTAAAAGCAGACATCTAACAAAATACAACTAAAATAGCAAGTTCTAATTAAAGCATGAGAGCACATCCAATAAAAACACAAATTAAAACTCTTAAACAAGAACAGAGTAACAGCAAACTCCAGATTAAAAATTATTTCAGCCTCAGATCCTCTTAAATGCCAAAAATCTGTCTAAATACAAATGCCTTTGCTTCCCAGCTGAAGGGCGACAGAATAGAGCTATCTCAGCTTCCCTTGCCAAGGATTTCCAGGGCATGGAACTGCATCCCTACTTAATGTTTAAAGCTTTTCAGAGCTGATGGTACTCTATTTTATTTTACATTCTTGGCTGCTTGCATCTAATTCCGTTTAAAGATGCTCTCTGTTCAGAACATATATGAAAGTTGGTGATGAACATAAATAAGAAGCATTTGTATTGCCACTTACCAGTTTTTCTCCCCCATGTCATTTCTGAAAAATGAAGAACTTCGAATATTTAGAATGCTATTCCATTTATAAAAATAATACAAGCAGAATTGTTCTTGTGTAGACTAAATTGTCATCTAGTGATGATCCTTTGTTTAAGCTGGTTGTCAGCTTGTGCCTAAAATTATTGTGTTCAAATTGGCCTTCAAAACGTTGATGTTTTTTATAGGTTAATGGCAAGGAGCTGAAGGACATGCTGCACCAGCATGCTGTGGATCTCTTTAGGAATGCGGGTGACCATGTTTCCTTAAAGGTTCAACACAGGGTATGTATTCTTGGATATTGGGATCTGCCACTATTATAGTTAGCCTTCTCTATCCATTGATTTTTTTATCCACGGATTCAATGATCCTCAGCTTGGAAATGTTTTTTAAAAACATAAATTCCAATAAGCAAACTCACTTTGCCATTTTATAGAAGTGATACCATTTTACAATGCCATTGTATTTAATGGGACTTGAGTTTCTACAGATTTTGGTATCCACAAGGCATCGTAGAACCAAACCCCAGGAGATACCAAGGGCCCACTGTACTTTATCCTAGTAGATGATGAACCTTATTGAGTGGGGAGAAATGAGAGATCCTTCTTCTCGTTGCAGATACGTTAAACATTAATCCTTGAAGTTGCTTGCATGCTTGATTGTGACTTTTCTGATTGCTTTTCTGCTCTTGTAAACAGCTGGGGGTATGCATGTGTGGAATGATAAATGCTCTTTACAAGAGTTCAAGTGTGCATTTAGACTATAAATCAGTCAATCCTCAATTTAATACTATGAGGATTTGTTAGATTACAACTTCTATTTTCAGGAATTATGAGAGATGCAGTCCAGTATCAGGAGATTGCTATGCTGGAACAGCCTTATGTAAATGGTTGCTGTTTCCATATACATGCAGCCAAATTGTAAATAACATTCACCATATGAAATGGGGAAGCTAAAATCTTCTCATGGATGACTTTATTATGGAAGAAGCTACCTAAGTTGAACAGTTAAGGGTAGGGTGGAAGGAAGAGGCAGAGAGAAAATATAAAAGATGATTAGCAATAGATAAATGTAGACATATGCTTTTACACATTCTTCAGCTTTGTACTTCAGCATATGAATAGTGACTGTAGGAAGATGAATGTGCTGTATATGTTAGCTAAAGCTCATTAAAGTGTAACATGTGCACAAGCTTTCAAGAGTTAATGATTTCTGCAGCTTTATTGAATATTAACTTTAAGCAGAGTGGTTCAGTTTCTCACCAGAAGGATCTTGGTCATACCTGATCTGAGAAGTATGTGCATATGCTGTTTAGTTATCTTTTGTTCTGCTTTAATGTCTTCCATACTATTACTCTTCTTCTCATTGCAGCTGGTGCCCCAGAATGGTCCTTCAAGCCACCGAGGGGATGGAGAGCCAGGAGGCATTCCTTTGGCTGTGATTTTGGTGCCAGGACTGGCCATAACAGTGGCTGTAGTATGGGCCTTCCTGAGATACCGACAACGGCTGTGACCCACACCACTTCTGGAAGACCTTGGTGCATAGCAAAGTCTACAAATCTATGATGCAATTTAAAGAGCGCAAATTGACTGTCTTATTCTGGATTGACAATGGGGGAGGAGAGAATCATTGCCTAATGTAAAGTTGCTGCTGTGTGTGATGTGAATTTCATGCACGTTAGGGACCAGATTGTTTACAAACCAGGATGTCGCACTTCACTGGTCCTGCAGAAGTTTGATTAAGCTGTTTCTGATTATTTTCTTTTGCTCCATGATTTCTCCCTGGCTCTTTGATTTTAAAATGTAGGCTGCAAAGCAAGGTTGGTACAGTGAGGCTCCACTGATCCACAGGGCTTCTGACATTCTGTTGCTGCTTTTCAGTAAGTTTCTGAAACTAGCATAACTTGTCTTGGGCAGCCAGTAAACTAACTGATTTGATAGGGAATAGGAGGGATACGATGTCCTGTAGTATACAGGAAACTACTTGCCAGTTAAAAGAATCTCTGGACTGCAGGTAGAGCTTCTAGCTGAGGAGTGAAAAGAAGCATTGGATGAGTTCTTTCACAACCTACATATATGCCCTACTCAGTCATCAGTAGAGATAAAAGTAGTGAGAAGTGAAAGCAGTGATGGGTGTATCTGCTTCTTAGTCTTTTGGTGAAGGGGGATGAGCTGTTCTTTTTATGACATACCTTAGGGGAGCATATTAAGTTTAATCTGCAGCTTTGGATGAGCTATTGGCACAAAGCAAACCATAAATGCTGGGATTGATCCTGTAAAGATAAGAGGCATCATGAGAACATGGGGAAAAGCCTATAGAGGCAAGAGATACACTAATTAGCCAACCTGAACACATAGGTAAATATGCATTCAGGACTGTGGCAGAAATAAAAGAGAGTCCAAAGTTTTAAATAAGCTTCTTATGAGCTGGTATTGATTGTTTTTGTTACAGTGGCATTATGAAAGTCTCATTTACAAAAACAGGCTGAAGGGAAGTATGGAATATTAAGACTAATAATGTATCTTTAAAATCATTGAAAGCTGTATTGGGGCAGGATGTTCCTTTCTTCCCATAGATGCCTCTTTGTAAAAGAAGTTGCATTATCCTCTGAGGTATTGGTCTCGCCTTGCTTCCATGTTGAAGCACTATGAGAAATTGCTTCTAGGAAATGTACTAATGGGAAATGAATATGGTAACATAAGTTTGCTTAATCTTTTCTTAACCATTGCATAGCTGCCCAGGAGATGCCTATGTTGCTCTTCTGATTAATTCTGGGGTTATGGGAGAAAATCATTGAAAAGTTACTGCATTGATATGGTGCAACCCAGTATAACCATAACCTTGCTTTTGGGCCCAGTAATCAGTTCAGCTCATTATGAGCTGAACATTAGTGAGTGCAAACCAAACGGGTAAATTGTGTCTAGTGTGTATCCACACACCTTAAATTCTTTAGGCCATCCATTGTATTTCTAAAGCAATAGGTGACATATAGTGTTATATTCCACTGACTTTTCATATTGGAGTGATTTGGGTGAAATTCAGGGTTTATAGGTGAGGGCAAAGCCTACAGACTTTAGCATGGTTACTGGGATATCAGCCTAGTGGAATTCCAAATAAACATGTTTCAGATTGAGTAGCTGAACTTGTTTTTAGGTTACTGAAATACCTGCAGGTGATGAACATGCTATACACATTCTTTTACTCCAGCCTCAAAATGCTTAGTATGGATTTTATTTTAGAGACTTCTGTGGATTGTAAAGCCAGGAAGTGTCTTTTATGTGGGCAAAAAATTGTAAGATAGTGAAATGTAAAGCAAACAAAACGCTGCAAGAATTTCACTTTTAAGTTGGTAACACCATCGCCCTGCACACACGCACACACTGATTGTACTGTAGTCGCCAATGATTTGAGCAAACTAGGATATCGTCCATTTTACTCTTCTCTTAAGCGAATGTGTTTTTGTACCTTGCAAAAGAATGCTGATATGTGAGGTCTGTATGATGCCAAAAATTATATCATATATATTATATGTATTGAGACTTTAAATTGTGGTCTGAAACTTCTGTATTTTCCTAACTTTCAATGTTTCTTCAGGGATTTTTTTAAAATCATTAGGATATTTTCATAGTGGCATTTATCTACCAGTTTCCTTCCCTTGTTTTTACTGAGATTGCTTCAGTACATTTGAAGGAGAGAAAGCATACCCTCATTCCAGACCAAAGCTTTGAAGTTACTTTTTTGAACTATGACTCCAAAAATCCTTCAGCCAACATGGCATCCAACAAAATAACATTTTCAAGCTGTGCTCCAAACACGCCAGAGACACACTTAGTATGACTCTCATACCCTTGCTTGTGCCATCAGCACCTTTCTATTTGTGCTCAGTTTTATTTAATGGCCTTATTCTAGTAACAGGACCTTAAAACAGTGATTCCCAAAGTGGGCAATACCACCCCCCTGGGGACAGTAGAAAAATCCAGGGAGCTGTGAGGAAAAAAGGGGTGGCAATGGGCAGGACAGAGAGTTGGGGGGCAGTGATGCAGGAGTGCCTAGCTGTGAATAGCTGTGCTCCCTGCCCTTGATATACACCCTGTTGGCTCTCTAGCAGCCTCAGAAAGACAGCCTCTCCCTGCCTGTCCCCACCAGCGGAGCCAGGTGAGGTTGAGGAGCATGAGCTGTTGCTCTGTTTGGGCATGCATGAGAAAGCAAAGAGACTGACAAGAGTGATAACGGCAGGGGGAGAGCGGGATAGAGTATGCAAGGAAGCAAGGGCCAGCATTGGTTCTATACAATGTCATCTGTTGGGCAGCCACCTCAGAGGCTATCTTCCTGCTCTTGGCATCTCCACTGGGTTGGGAGACACCTGGTTGGAGTGAGGATGACGGCACTGATGGGAGAGAGGGAATAAGAGAGGGAGGCAAAAAGGAGGGAGGAAGGGGCAGCTCAACTGTACCTACTTTTGTTTTGTTTGTGGCAGCACCTCCCAGTGGCAACATCATCCACAAAAATCTCTGTGGCTACCCCTCAGAAGGCAAGGAAATGACGCTTCACTGTTGCTTTGGGTAGTTGCTGACCATGGTTACCTGCCTTTCTGGTAAGCCTCAGATAGAGAGAATGTGTGTCAGGGAGGGAGAAGAAATAGATACTTGTTGTTGTAGTATGCCTTCAAGTCATTTCTGACATGGCTATCCTATCATGGGGTTTTCTTGGCAATACACTGTACAATTATTTGCAAGGATGGCTAATATCAGAAATGTTACAAAGTCTTTAAGGGACATGCTTTGGCTTCTAACTGGCTGTTTCTGAAGAAGTTTGGAGTGGAAAGTTCTCACTTTAATGTTTCAGTTATGTTAGGGCAAGAAATGCAGTCTTTGTGATTATTCACAGCATCCCAGGATATAGAACACACTTGCCTGAAAGGCCATGGATGCTTAAAAATAATGTCTTTTCCTTGCTTTCTGTTTGTCCACCATCTCTATTAGTATTCATAGTCCAATGCACCAACCACTATCACTCATGATAGCCACCTTTAAATATCTGAAGGGATGTGTTGTAGAAGAAGAAGCAAGCTTCTTTTCTGCTGCGTTAGAGTCTAGAACATAAGCCACTGGATTCAAATGGCAAGAAAAGCAATTCCACCTAAACTTTAAGAAGAACTTTAAGTCAGAAATGACTTGAAGGCATACAACAACAATTCATGTATGAGTAGATACATGTGGAGACACATGGTTCTTAAGGTATGCTTGATCAAGTATGTGGAACAGAACATCAAAATCAGCACTTTGAATTGGGTCTTGAAATGAACTTCAAAGCAAGTGCCATTGATGTTGCATCAGACTGATAAGATCATATTATCCAGTCTCATTTTGTAAGTTTATTAGTTGCCTTCTAGTCTAACTGGCTTCTGAACTCTTAAGAGGTAGCACTACATGGAGTGCATTACAATAGCTTAACATGGAGATTATCAGAGCATAAGTCACTGAGAATAAGTTATCTCTGTCCAGAGAGACAGCATCACCACTCTAAATTGCTAAAAAGCCATCTATGTCTCCAATGACAAAGACAGAATACAGTGTATGCTCTTTATGTGTATGTTTGGTTTATATCCTGCCTTTCTCCTAATTTGGGACCAAAGTGCAATTACAATATAAATTAAAGCAAAAATAAAACTATGTATAATACAAAAGTTTTTAAAAATAAACAACTCAGGTTAAAACAGTTTAAAACAGAATCAAAGCATACTTTAGAAATAATCTTTTCTGCCCTGCTCAGTTAAAGTGGAAAGTCTATTTACGTATAAAGGTCTTTGCCTGCAAAGCAAAGAGCACCCAAAGAGCCTCCCTGAGGAGAGAGTTGAGTAGCCTAGGGGAAGCCACCCAAAAGGCTGTCCTGTTTCCTCTTGGAAGAGCCTGGAAAGGTAGTAGGACAGAGAAGACCCCTCCCCTGAAGATGGTCAAACTTAGGCAGCCTTGTAATGGGGGAGATACAGTCTTTCTAAAGGGATCCTGTAAAGAGGTCTGGGAGTTTATGGCAAAAGTCAGGCAAAAGGGATGTGAGCATATAAATGAAAAGCGTCTGGAAAACTTCTCTTTATTCATGGGATAATGGTAGGATTTTTGCAACGTTGCACAATGTCGTCTGAAAATCTTTGCGCGATCATGCAACACTGATGGGAGCATCCCGTTGTGCTCCCGTCCCTTTTGCCTGTCTGAAAAAGTAATTTGTCATCCATGTCCACATATAGGTCTTCAAAGGCATAGCTCAGAAGCAGATAACCCGACAAGTAACAGAAATGTCCCCTTCCCCTATGCTGCCCAACTGCCACTCTTAAAGGGGGGGGCTCTCCAGTGTTGCCACACATACACCCAATACTAAACCACACTTCAGCATCCTCCTTACAACAGGAGGAGGATGAAGAGTGAGTGACAGTGGAAGTTCTGAATTGTGTTCTCATACTATGTCTACCACAATCTTTATCCCTTCTTCCTCCTTCTGTGGCAGGGACTGGGCATCCTGTGGTTCTGGTTAGTTGGCTGGTGGCCCAGAAGCCTTCCTTGCCCTGATCCACCATAGCTATGTGTCTGCAAATATTACCCAATATAATGATAGGCATTATGTCCATTATTATACTACACATCTTCTGTTGTGATTATTGGTTGAAACCTGTATCATTTAGTTTCTGATACAGAGGTTATCCCACCCAAGTAAAGGTTAAAAGCACCTCATTCAGTCTGAGTCTTCTTACTATAATTTAGTTGTATAGGCTTTGAAACCAAAACCACTTATTCCTTTGATGAACCTTTTCTTGCCCAAAGTTCAGCTTTTCCAATAGGCTTTTCTCTGAAATTCAGTTTGATGAAGCACAGCATGATTCCTAAATGCAATTTGGAGAAAGACCAATACATTGGAAAAATTGATTTTTTTTCAAGGACAAATTTCTGTGGTAACTAGCTCTCAGCATAAGATAATTAACCCTATAAGGTATTTCAGTTAATATTTCTCTCTGGAAGTTACTTATAAATTCCCATCTTTTAGACGAACAGCATGACTCTTGCTTGACGTTGCCTAAGCCTTGCTGAATACAGAACACAATAAAAGCATACTTGTTCCCAGAACCCTCTGCTCCCTTCCAGTTCTTGTGACCTGCAGTTCTCACATAGTTCCAAAGAAACTCTTTCTTCAAAAGCTGTTGTTCGGTTTATAATACCTGTCGGCACAAGGCGATTACTGCCTTTTCCCTGCTGAGTTAAGGATAGATCAAATAAATGGGAGCCCAGTTCCACAATAGAGGGAGCTGTACAACACTGGCATTTCTAATTGCTACCTCTTTGATATGAATAGGTGAGACTGGTTCTTTAGCTGCCCTAGGCTGCAATTATCCTTGATCAGTTTGAAAATGGCCCCTTCAGGAGTGTCCTGTAGGCATGCACAGAGTCTCAAGAGCAAAATGGTACCCTCGGTGTCTAAATACAAGAGCTGACTCTGAATTCAATTTTTATACTGAAAGGACTCCTTTGCAGGGGTCGTCTTTGACATATCAATTTGCTGCTCTCCATCTTCCTTTCTACTTCTTCTGGAGAGAGCCTTCTGAAAACATCTGCTTGATTAGCTGTGCTAGCCAAGAAAGGACATAGTGCTGGGAGTCAATAGGAAAGGATTAACAAACAAAGTAAAACAGCAAGGAATGTTTGCGAATGCTGCATTATGGTTGTTCATATTTGAACATACCATGCCTTTTTAGTTGTGTATGTGAAGAGTGTCCTGATACAAATACAGAAAGGGACCATTGGTAAATCTTACTTAGAAGAGGAAAAACAAAAGCAAACTAAAGGAAAACAGATCTAGTGAAGACACAGATCATAGAATCATAGAGTTGGAAGAGATCACAATGGCCATCCAGTCCAACCCCTGCCATTCAGGAACTCACAATCAAAGCATACCCAACAGATGGCCATCAAGGCTCTGTTTAAAGACCTCCGAAGAAGGAGACTCCACCACCCTTCGAGGGAGTTTGTTCCACTGCTGAAAAGTTCTTACTGTCAGGAATTTCCTCCTAACGTTGAGGTGGAATCTCTGTTCCTATAGCTTGCAATCATTGTTCCGACTCCTATTCTCTGGAGCAGCAGAAAACAAGCTTGCTCCATTTTCGATATGACAATGTGAAATAATGGGTTGAGAATAGTTGTTGCTGCTGCTGTGTGCCTTCAAGTTGTTTCTGACATAAGGCAACACTAATGCAACCCTGTCATGGGGTTTTCTGAGCAAGTTTCTTTAGAGGGAGTTTGCCATTTCCATCCTCTGAGGCTGAGAGAGTGTGACTTGCCCATGGCCACCCAGTGGGTTTGCATGGCCAAGCCAGTGTTTGAGCCATTGTCTCCACAGTCATAGTCCAATGCTCAAACCACTACATCACATTGGCTCTCCTGAGAATCATTAACTTCTCAAAAATAACTATCAGCCTGAGGCCAAAAGTTAAGTACTGTATACTGATGGTATACTTTATTTATTTATTTATTTAGGGATTTGTACCCCACCTTTCTCCCAAAATGGGATTCAAAACAGCTTGATACAATGTTGTTTTCTGAGACAGAATGGAGTTTGTGTCTAATGTTTAATAAGCATCCTAATTGGGCCATTGAAAAAATACATTTTCTAAGGTCTTCACAGTTCTTGGTGGAGTTTTGCTTCACTGTTCAAATTAATGGGAGTTGCACACATCTGAAATGACTTGAAAGCATACAGCAACAACAACACATTAAATACAACAGCAACAGTTTAATGTTGAGGCACAATGTATCTTCTCATGTATGCATCAACAACAACACTGTAAACCTGATTGGAATGATTGCCTTTGTGCAGAAATAGGGCTATTTCATGAAATAATGTCATTCCTGCAATGCAGTTACACATTTTGATAATTGTTTTGAGGTCTGACAAGTAAGGCAAAAAGATTTCTCTTGCAGGGAGATTTTCTTTCTTTGTGCCTTGATTTTAGAATGATGCCTTTGTAATTCCTGACTGACTGAAATCATGCCTTGAAAGGGAACTAGATGGGGTTTTTTTAGTTTTTGTTCTCATGGTGCTAAAGCTGCAGACTGGAGAATGAACAATGCATGAAAATGGTAAGGGGAGGGAGAGATAATGTTCCCTCAATCTCCTCTCAATTATAAATATTTTGTGGGCCAAAATTCAGCATAGCCTTTCTAAAGGGTGAAAAAAAATTAAACTTTGAAATATTTAAAATTGGTAATGTCTGGCATAAATTTGGAATATTTCATTATAGGCTATAATCTTGTTTAAATATGCAGTGTATGTTATATCTAAAGTTAACATTAATTCAGAAGAAGCAGCTAAGACCAGAGGGAACCTGACTAATTAAATATTAATATTAGTATTTACAAATGGAAATCAGAGAAATTATTATATGCGTTATTTAACAAGACATTTGTTATTTAAACAAGCTAAAAAGACATTTGCTATTTAAATGTCATCTTATGATCGCAGTTCTGACTGCAGTCTAAATGGACATTTCATGCTAGTTTGTCTCAGATTGAGGCTGTACTGTGAAATAAAAAAGAAAAAGGGAATGTATTTTAATTTTCATCATCCATGAGGGAGCAGGGAGGGATCAGTTCGCAGGCTGCTTCCAACTGTTTTCCTTACTCCTTTCAGAGAGTACACCTTTTGAGGTGAGGTGCCAAAGGGATGTGCCAGTCTTCCCATTTCTATTCTGAACTTCAATCATTCATTGGACTAACTGTGGTTTGCATTGGCCCCTTTGAACATAGAAATAAGGAGATAGTATCAACACCTTATTACTGCATTTATTTCATCACTTGTAACAAAGTAGACAAGAATCAAATGGGTAGACCCACTGATATGGACCATCCTAGTGACTACCCCAAGATGTCCTGTTTCCTGCCTCTGATTGTTTTAATGATTTTAACTGTATTTTATTATTGTCATGTTGCAATTATTATGTTGATCTGTTTTATGGAGGGAGGGGATAGTGGAATTTATTTTATTATACTGTATGGATTTTATTGTTGTAAGCCACCTCAGTCATATTGGATAGGGATAGAAATATTATTATTATTATTATTATTATTATTATTATTAGCTCAGGGAGTAGGAAAAGTGAAATCCACAGATGACATGTAGCCCCGAACTCCTCTTTTGTGTTTCCTTAGAGCTAACTGCTTGTACACAAAGTCCCACAATATCCCTTTAAAAAAGTATGATTTGGGGGCATTTTTTGCCTCAAAGCTTCACAATCCCCTCCCAGCACATCACGACATATGAAAACATTGAGGTACAACCTTCCCAGAAACCTCCATCACACCCAATTGACTCCATTTTCATCTGCGTTTTCCTCAAAATAGCAACTGGAAGTGATGAGTAAGTTACAGTGAACTTACTGGGATATATCTGGAAAGAAGGCTGAGCAGAAATCTTTCCTACACAATCAACCAGAAACTTGCATTCCAATATAGAGTTTATTTAACTCTTCTATGATCCAGAAAGCTCAAAGGTATTTTAGATGTCCTCTCATGCAGCTGACATCTGCTGCACAAAGGGGACATAAAAGTTTGTCCTGAATCTGTCTTTTCTTTTCCATAATTACACTCAAAATTAATGTATGACCCATCCATCCATCTTGCAATGTACTTGCAGGGCTCTGACATCCTGACAAGCAATAAGTCTTGATAAAAAACTGTTCAAAGTAAATAAAAGGCCACACGACCCTATTTCAGATAACTGAATTCTCATAGCAGAATTTCCGTAAATATAATGCACAAAGGCACTGAACTGTAGCTTAGGCAGAAACATTAAAAATGTATATATATATTACAAGGCAGGAGTGAAAAATAGATTTTTCAGTGCACAAGTAATTCTAAGACAAATTTCAACAGTAACTTGTATTGCTCATTCAGAGCCTTAGAGAGATGTTCAGATGCATTTTCAACCCCTTGCAGAACTCAGGTTTCAACCCATTACTGAAGCTAGAAATAAGTGGATACTTTGTTGGATATACTTCCTAATACCAGATACCAGATCTTCTGGCTTGGAGCAAAATAGCTGAATAGATGATAACTGTTCAGCTTTCAGCATTTCTCAATGAAGATATTTTTCTGGATCAGTTTAACTTTGGTTTTTGGTCTGGTTATACCCTTGAAATGGCCTTGGTTGTGTTGCTCACTAGTCTGTGGGAAATGGTAAACTGGTTAATTTTCCTCAGCCTGTCTGTCACTTTGGATATCATCAATCATGATGCATCTTTCTATCTGTCTAGATTGAGGGAATGAATTGTGTCACCTTAAGTGTTTCTCTAGTCTTCTATTGCATGTAAATTCCAGAAGACAGTTCAGTATTTGGAAACTGGTGATCTGCCCCACAGGTATGTTCCTGTCCATAAGGTAACCATAAGGCTACCTTGGTTTCTTAACATGTAGGTTCCCAGCCTTGGGTTTCCAGGTATTGTTGGACTATAACTCAAATGATCTCCAGATTATACCTGGGGTGACTGGTGGTCCAGTTTCAGTTGGGTGGTGAATCCAGTCTGGGGTTTACACCAGACTTTTATGTATGTGCTAGACCTATTTTGGGCCGAGATCCTTTAAAATTCAGAGTAAATCTAAGAGTGTATTCATTGCCTTACTAATGTCAGAGCCACCACCTCCCAATGCATCTTGGACAACACTTGGATAGGATGAGAACAGTAACACAGGTGTACCCACAGTGCAGAAATAAAGCACTTTGGTACTACTTTAACTAGCCATTACCCTATCCTTTGAATCCTGGTATTTGTAGTTTGATGAGGCACCAGAGCTCTTTGACAAACCAGGCTGAATTCCTCACCAAGCTACAAATCCCAGGATTCCACAGGATAGAGTAATGGTAGTTGAAATGGTGTCAAACTGTTTTATTTCTGCAGTGTTGGTACCAGATCAGTTATCTAATCCAGGCATATAAGTAGGAGAATGGTTGAAGGGGGCGGGATAGTGATACATAAATTTGAGTTTAATTTATTTGTTGATGGATGATCTAGTCAGCCTGAACGAGAGGAGTCTGCCTTTTCTGACTAGGGTCACACTCACAGCTGACCTAAATGATAATGTGTGTAAGGTTTGGCATCCTTTTGGAGTTGTGTCTGCTCTTTGATGTTCAGGTAACACCTATGGTCTTTTTACTAATATGGATTGGTTCACCACCTGTGCACCCCCCCATGG